>NC_060282.1:76604253-76626793 GCF_021613505.1 Equus quagga
CGGAGCCGCGGGCCGCGCTGCGCTCCATGCGGCCGGCGGCCGGGCCGCGCCTCTCCGGGCCGCTGCGCCCGCGCGCTCGGGCCTAGCCTGCGGCCCCGGGCGCGAGCTGTTTGTGCCGTGTGTGTCCCCCGCGCCCCCCTGCGCGCGAGCCCGTCCTCGCAGCCCTCGGGCCCCCGTGCAGACAAAACCCGGACTGGATTGATTTCCCCTACCCACGGCCGCCGACAATCTGTGCTTCCGAGCCGCTGGCGCAGACGCTCCCCGGAGCCGATCACTCCCTTCGGAGAGAGGAGGGTGGACTTTGCTGGAAGTGAGGTTGTCGGTCGAAGTCAGACTTTGGAGGAAGAGATTTGCCGCAAGTCCTTGTAATGGTCTGTGCTGTGCGTGGCGCCTACTCCTGAGCTGCTGTGGAATCGGGGACGGGGCGCCCCTGCGAGATTTGGGGTCAATTCCGAATAGGAATCATCAGACTCATATGGGTCTTTGAAATACTGTTTCATGACATCGCCTGCCCATCTCTCAGTCTCTCTGAACACGCCATTCTAGGCCCTGCCGATTGAGGTGTCTTGCCACTGTGTTGGGTCTGCAAATCGTTTTACCTTTTATTTCTGCGTTTTTACCTTGAGCGCCTGATCAGAACTGCTAAATTCCAAGCAGCCTTCTGCTCTCACCATTCACGCTGCAGACTACTGGCGCCCTCAAGGCCTTTGGAGAAACAGGAGCACGGGGTCGAGATTATTTGAATTTGCTATTTAAAAAAATTAATATTAAGTAAGATCAAGTCTGGAAACCAAGCACATAACCAGTTTGCCATGTAACTAATGACATTACCACTTTCTGAGCATTTTTAGGTGTGACAAAGAAAAGTCATTTGCCACTCTTTGGGGTCGGGCTTTGTAGTAAGCCATACTCTCTACCTTCCAAGCATGTGCCAAATTCCGCCTCTATAGGTGAGGGCTGGGGAGGATCGAACTCATCAGGTACCCTGGCAGGTGCCTCCGTGAGGCCAGTGTAAATGATGTCCTCGCCCTCAGCTCCCTTTCGTTGTAATTACTGTTGGAGGCTTAACATCCTGCGCTCTGTCAGACACTTGAAGGGAGCTCATTAAATTCTCGCTTATGGTGTCTTCCAACTGTTGAACATTTCCACTGGGATGATGACAAAGCTCCTAAAATGAACTTTTTGTTCTCCCTGAATCAGATTAGCCTCCTGATACACCTGTTTCAGGTAATGACACTCTCATTATAATCATTCGGGCCCAAAATAGCGGTATCATTTTAACTCGCTTGTCTCCCTTATCCTTCGAGGCAGTTGCCCACAAGTCCAGTCCATTGTTCTCTCTGAAATGCCTCTGGAATCCGCCCCTTCCTTTCGATTCCCAAAGCTCCTACAGTATTTCGTGGTGTGGTGACAAAAGGGAAAGTCTCTAAGGAGTTCTCTCCACCCGGTTTCTCAGCAACACCCACTCCGCCGAACCCCTCCAGGCTCCACCGCCAGACCCATCTTCAAACTCTCTTCAGATCTGGCATTTTCCCCGCTGAACTGTTCGTTTGTAAATATTCCATTCAGGAATTCAGAGCGAGGAAACAGTGTGAGCATTAAGAGATTCAGAAATGGGTGGGTTTGGTCAAAGCATGGAACAGCAGGGGCCAGCCAGGAAGTGAACTCATCACTCTCCGTGAGTGTTTAGGAAGGATGGAGAAGGGTCACTGAAGTGGTTTCATCCCAATTGCAAGAAGTTTACCGTGGTCCATTTCGGAGATGATGCTGGAGAGAGGCAGCAAGGTCTTCCTCTGACGGAGAAGAGTAGAGATCAGGAGCACGGGGCTGGCTGACAGGTGCGGGGGAGGAGGACAGAGGTGTGTGACCAGTGGCTTAGTGGTCAGGTACTTAGGAGCCAGAGTCCCTGGGTCCTGGAACTTACCATCCTTTCTCTGTGCCTCAGTTTCCTCATCTGTAAAATAGGGATAACAGTAGTACCTATTTAATAGTAAAAGTGTTTGTAGGATAATGAGTTAATACGTGTAACCAGCTTAGAAGGGTACCTGGCGCACGGAAGCTCTGTATAAGGGCTTGTTATGGGAGATGTACTGATGGTGGTATATAAACAAGGTGGCCTGGGGTACTCTCAGAGCATGACAAGGTAGGTCTCTTTTAAGTAAGCTCCGAACTGTCAGTAACTAGCAAAAACATTCTTTGAAAGTCCCACCACATCTTATCAAGCGGCTGTGGTCAGGCCAAAGATAACGCTTTTTATGTCTGAAATTGCCACAGATGAAAGAGAGTAAATGTTTCCTTGAGAACTGGGAGGAAAGACGGAGTTAAGTGAGTCAGTGATTGGTGTTCGTGGTTTAATGGAAGAAGGACTCATTTGCACCATTGTTCTTTCTTTTCAGATCGCTGTATGTGCTCTGAAATCAGCTTGTTCTTTCTCTTAGGCGGGCTCGGCAGAGCCCGTATACATCCATTCCCTGCCTCCACTGGGCCTGAGAGGCTGCCCTCTGGATGGGAGAGAAAGACTGGCCTTGGTCTTGGGACCATTAATGTCACAAAAGAGGTTTGGCCCAAGTTGGGCTTTGAGACATGAGAAGGATTTGGATGGGCAGGCAGAGCAGCATGGTCCAGGCAGGTACAGGCCACTGAGGACCAGCCTCATGAAGTCAGAGGACGTTTAGTGCGAAGCCAAATCAGACGGCCTCGTTCATCAGGAATCAAGAACTAGCACCTGATGTGGATTCACGACACACCGTCCTCAGGATATGGGCTCGGAAGTCAAGAAATAGCTCGTGATGCCAAGCAAGTGGGCAGGAGTCTTTTAGTTCCCTCGTGTGCCTTAAACGTAACACATTTTTACTTCCAAAACTAGGAGCCCTTGCCAGTGAGGCTGAGGCGTGCCTCCAAGTCACAGGGCAAGGAAGGTGCATCTTCCAGACAGTCCGATTTAACACGTCATCACTTAAAACATGCCAGCACTCATTCAGTAGGGACTTATTGAGCCCCGCTAAGAGCCAGGCCTCATTCTTAGCAGTGTTGTGCTTCAGGGAGCACAACTCTCACGGTGGAGGGGAGGAGACCACCCCCAAAGAAGATAAGCGAACTATATGACCGCATAGATGCGTAAGTGCTCTAGAGAAAAACAGAGCAGAGGAGGGGCTGGAGAGGGCGGAGCTTCAACACGGAGAAAGAAAGCTTTACATTTAATGAGTATTTAATATGTCTAATTTAGTATTATATTTACTTGTTATAATTATATTTTACTTATAATTATCACGTTTATTTATAATTTACTATTCTATTATATATTTATCATCATATATATTTATTATATTTAATATACTATTTAATGTAGATAAATATATTAAAACAGAAAGAAGCATAGTATGGAGTGTAACATGAAATTTGGAGAAAGCAGCATTCTATAACAGAGCAACTGGCTGCCTCGGGCCTGGTTTCTTCTGATCCTAAATGATTCTTAATACTTTGAGTTCTGAGCCCCAAAGATATGCAAAGCATTTTTTTTTTCACACATACTGATAAATTGTACAAAGACAATCTGGCTCGATTTGACATTTTGTTCAGTTTTTTAAAATTCAAGATTCAGAAAAATAGTCATCACTCTCTCCAAATCGTGAGTGTGGCCATTGCCAGGGCAGAAGTACAATGAACTTTTATTACCAGCAATGGCTCTTTACATCCTTGAGAACCTTCACTTTTTGGGTTCCTTGAGAGCGGTACCTCCTTTAAAAAATTATTTTAAAACTAGAAGTAAAATTTTGACCTTTAAACAGGTTATAAAAGTAAGATTGGGTTAGTTTTTCCGCGCTTCTGGGAAACTTAAAAGTGATTTCAGATTATGACTGTCATCGCACCATATGAAAAATAGATTAAGGTTAAGAGAATCACTCAACTATTACAACTTTCAGGCTGAAAGCCTGCAGAAGTCAAGCGTAAACCTCCACCCAGATGAACGTTTCTTCCATGAGCAATTAACTTAAACCCTCTTTAACAACACAACGTTCTTTCTACACAGTTCTTTAAAATACCTCCCAGAGACTTGGATTTTTTTTTTTTTTGGTGCATATGAAAATGATAGAATTTCTTTTTTTTATGTGACACGTATTTGCTATTTTGGGATATGTGTGTGTGTGGAGAGAGAGAGATTTTGTCTTTGTTGTTCCTGAGCACTCTAGTCATCTCCTGTTGGCACTTGAAAGGCAACAGGAAGAAGACTGGACTAGAATCCCAGAGACTTGGGTCAGAATCCTGCTCTGGGGATTACTAGCCGTGAGACCCTAGTTAAATTTCCTAATCTCTCCCAGGTTCACAGCTCCAGGATGAATGAGTTGCCTTTTCTCTCTGAGATCTTTCAACTCTTGAGTTCTGTGATGTGCTGACCTGAAGTATGTTTTAAGATTAAACCAAATGCCCATTATTAAAACCCACAAATGGAGTCTAGTAAGTATGCCTACAAATGTATGTAGATATGTTTATTTATAGACATCTCTTCTAAGCCAATTTGAGTGTTATATCTTAGGACTGCCTTCTCTGTTCTTATTAACATCACCCTTAATTTCATGGACCCTCCCTGGTTTCTGGGAATGCACAAATTACGAAATTATTCATATGCTTACTAACATCTTATTTTGCTAGCTATCTCTTCAGTAATAAGATGCCCTAACAGCTGCAAACAGAGCAGTTGCTATTTTATATTGATGGAATTAACACCCCTTAGCAAAGCAAGGATTGCCTCCGTCCAAGATGTATATTTACTTCTTACTAATGATATTTTCATGTCTCTGACACTTTTCTCTCATTTTCCTTTTCCTATAGCTTTTTCCATCCAGGACCCTTCTGGTACAAGTAACAGAAATTCTACTCATGCTAAAGAAAAAAAGATGGGAAGGGATTTATCAGCTTGGGTAACAAACACAGATAGACCTTGAGTGTGGGGAAAATTAGGTCCGGGGCTTACATGATGTGTGGTCCTCTGTCTGTCTGTCTGTCTCTCCAAGTGTGTGTGTGTGTGTGTGTGTCACTTGTTTTGCTACCTGGGCAGCTAAACCCAGGTCTCTAAGCAGCTCTGGCTACACACCCATCAGCCTAGTGACCAGGGGTGAGGAGCTGTTTGCCACATGCAGCAGTAGAGGACATCCCAGCCAAGGACCGTGGCTGGCCCAGACTGGATCATGAGCCCACATCTGCGGCCGAGGGGAGAGTGATGTGATTGGCAACCCTCACCAAACCCCATAGTTAAAGGGAAAAAGGATTACTGTACTGAATAGAAAAAGAACAGAAAAAGCCACCATGTGTTATAAATATAACCAATACTGTCTAAAATCTGAAACATACAGACGATGCAATGGAAAAAAAATCACATTTAGCCTCCTTACCCAAAGACAACCGCTATTATTGTTTTGCTATATTTATTTTAATTTCTTTTTTATTCATCATTGTTTTTTGTTTCATGTTATTTTTCCACCTGGTTTTAAAATGTAAGCTTTTCTCTCACACATGGCAATAAAACTTGTAGATAGATTATGAGCTAATAGGAAAAAAATAAATCATGAAAATATTATAAGAAAATGTGAGTGACTGTTTTTATAATTTCTGGAGAATGACATCTATTTTAAATAGGAGTCAGGTCAGAGCCATAGCAAAAGGCTGGTAAATTTGACCAAAAATCCTTTAAACTTTACGACAAAGGAACCATTAAAAAGCTTTAAAATAGATCAGAGATGATTAGAAATTCAGTGGTATTAAAACAATTAGATACAACATTCACCTATCAGACTGGTAGAAACTTTAAAGCTTTGGTACTATTCCATGTTCCTGAGAGCATGAAGAAACAGGCACCAATGTATACTGTTGCAGGATCTATTATAATTCCAAAATACACTTGCCATTTGAGGCCAGCAAGTCCACTTCCAGCTATCCATCCTAGAGAAACGTTGGTACGCTTGGTACCCAAGCACTGAGGAGCACACCAAGGATACTTGTTGCAGCCCAGGTTTTAATAGCAAAATATTGAAAGCAGTGTAAATATTCATCAAAAGGAGAATGGTTTAAAAAGAAGCCTTTGACAGGGTGGGAACCACTATGTGGCTGCTAAAAAGAGGGAAGGAAGTCACTGTGTACTATAAGGGGAAGGGCTCAAATTTTTAAATGAAAAGGGCAAGTTATAAAATAATATTTAAACATGACTTCATTTGTGTTTAAAACAAAACCCCACAAAGTATACTATAAACTTCGACATAGTGTGATTTCAGATGGAAAGATGGATAGATGGATGAGAAAGCATCTGAGGATGCCTTCCAACCTTGGGGAGATGCATGGGACGGGGGGAAGAGGCAAAGGAGATCTCCTACTTTCTGTATTTTTGGCTTTTTAAAAACAATGTATGTAAATACGACATAGTTCCTTTTAAAATAGTGAAAACTATTCATAGCATAATTTTTACTCCAGAATGTTCTGTCCAGCCTTTGTGCCATGATTTCACCATGTCTTACTATTTTAAATAGGTTGTTGTCAACCTTTGTGCAGAAAGCATTGGTACATCTTCTGGATTCTTAGGATCAGTGCCAGAAGTGGAATCAGCCGTCGAAGTGTGTGCAAATTTTCTTGACACGTTTCACTAGATGCCTTGCTGAGGGAGTTGCCATAGTTGACGTTCTGACAGCCGTGGGAAAGTGGCTGCTTTCTTGCCCTGTCCCCTGCTCTGATCCTATCTCACTCTCTCCATCTTTCCCCCTCTCTGCTACTTTGATAAATGTTCCATCCAATCTCATTTTGTTTTAATTTATCTCTTGATCATTAACAAAGAAAAGTATTTCTCTGTATGTTCGAGTCTGATTTCCCCTTCTGTGAATTCTTTTCTAATCTCTTGCCCATAGGCCTACAGGAGTCTGGGTGTTTCTTCCCACTTGTAGGAGCTCTCAACATTAAAAATCCTATTGTCATATTGTTTGCAAATACTTCCCTGGCTTTGTTGTTTCACTTTACATTTCTTCACGTTTTCTTCCCCAAAGCTTTAGATCTACCTACAGGCCTTTCTTTTCCTTTCTTTGCTGATTTTATTTACAAATCGTTATCACTATTTTCCTCCAAGGTTTGTACTAGAAACCTCTGCTAGACCTCATCCCTTATCATTTGCCTTTCAATTCTTGCCATTCAATTTCAAGTGCCACTCAGTGCTTGCTCTCTTTTTAAAATTTTTTTGTAGCAAGGCTTCATTCTAATTTTGTTTATGTGCTTATCCAACATAATAATTTCCTGATACCACAGGATGTGCTACTCCTGAGATGAATTCTTAATATTAAGTTTTCAGATCTGATTCTTATTTACTTAGGTGTTGATTACATGCCTTTCTGTCTCTATTTTAGTGAATAACTCTTGGATAATCCCTTCATCCTAATAGAAATATTTCTAAGTTTAAATAATCATCATCGTAATAAAAAATCTCTAAGTAATGTTTTTCAAAATACTAAACCTAATCCCTTTAACGTATTTAACAGTAATGCAAATGTGAGCATACAGTGGTTGCTCTGCCAGAGCATCCTGCAATCGTGGAAATGGTCTGTCTGCACTGCCCAATATGGTAGCCACTAGCCACGTGGAGCTATGGAGCACTTGAAGGGTGGCTAGTCCAAATGAGGACCTAAATGTTTAATTATATCTAATTTTAATTAAGTTGAAATAACCACATGGAGCTAGTGGCTATGATTCTGGACAGCGCAGGCTCAGACCTTCCAAGGGTCGTTTTCTACTTTCCCCCATCCGTTTTTAGGTGAACCTGACTGAGCTAATTGAGGAAACAAATCATACTTGCGATACTTTGCCCCAAATCCCAAATCCAAACCACCATAGCTATGTTTCTCATTCTACCTACCTAATTTTAAAAACCTAATGTTTTCGAATTATTAGCTTATACTTAATCATTCTCATTCACACCTTCATCAGGCTTCCAATCCAGCTGTTTTCAGGTCCGGGTGTGGTGAGATGTGAAGTCTCCTGGGCTACCCCTCTCCCTCCAGTACGATTGTTATCTACACCATTTCAGTTCCTATGTTTGCTGTTTTATTCTCAAGTTATTCCAGGGGAAGGAGTACCTGAATTAACCCCAGCAACCTATTATAAGAGTCTTGAAAGCCAGAAAATATAATGAGACATCAGCTCACCTGATATAAATGCCCCTGGGATTTCTTAAAAGCTTTCTGTGGTTGTTATTGTTAATATTAAAAAAATGAGGAACAGTATATTGTAGAGAGTCGAAAACTTCCTCAGTGCTCACTACACTTACTAGGGTATAGCATTTTCCCTAAACCTCTGTGGATGTAAAGACTCTGCATCTGGCGGAGGAAGACTCCCCATCCATGGGTGATGCAAGGTAGAGGGTAGAAGCAGCAGCCTTGTTCATCCTCCATTTCTTCCACTGTGGATGCAGAGGTTACTTGTGATGTTTTCCTCTCTTCTCTGTAAAAGCGATGGTGGAGCTGCTTGTCCCACCACCTCCCACACACAAACCCCACTATCCTCTCATCCCCAGTGGCTCTGTCTCTTTACCTAGTCACAGCCATTACTGCCCGCTGATGTCTTGCTTCCTCTTGCCACGGGGCAGGCAAAGCTGACTTCCAAGACCCTTGGCTTAAACTGAAATTTCAAACAAAATCTGGTACAAATACTGTTATTTCTTGTTCCTCTGCACAAGTTAAGAGAAGGGCTTCTGTTTTCTCTGTGAAACAGCAGAGGGTATGCTGGTGGGTTTATGGAGAGTTGTAGAAATTGGCACTGGCCCCTAAGAGGGAAGGGAGAAATAGCAGATACAGGTCAGGACTAAGTCATGGCGTGACGAAAGTGCAGCTGAAATTGGTTCCCATGAGCGGTATTTCGACCGCAGGACTATGCGCTGTTTTCCCCGCAGCCCTGTGTGATGTTCTCCAGTTTCTCTCAGAGCTGGTGTAGGAGTGAGGAAGGCGAACACATTTGATATGTGTCTGTGGTTCTCCCCAGACTGGCGGCGTCACCTAGACACCTGTTAGAAATGCAAATCTTAAACCGCGCTCCAGACCTACTGAATCGGAAAATCTGGGGGTGGGGTCCAGCAGTCTGTGTTTTAAGAAGCCCTCCGGGCGAGTGGGATCCATGCGAAGGTTTGAGAAACACTGGTAGACCATGGCCACCCAAGGTCTGGTCTGCAGAGAAGCAGGTAATTTGAAATGGGGTATCTCAGCCCCCCCTCCTCCCAGATGGGAATCTGGATTTTAACAAGATTCCCGGGTGGTGTGTAAGCACATTAAGTTAAGAAGCACTCAACTTGTCAGCTTGTTCTCCCCAGGGGTATTTATAGATTAGCCGGTGGATTCTTGAGGCCCTAAATTAGGAGGTAATCTTTAATGGAGTAATTTCAGGTTCAATTTCGACCGCAGGGGATCTATCACATTGGGTGGTTAAGAACCCTGCCTGAGACCTTTCAAATGACACCATCTAGGTGGCTGCACATTCCATCTCCTTCCATGGATTACACATGAGACCAAGATTAAAAAAATACAAAACCAAACCAAACCAAATGCAGCCCTCAAGGCTAGTCCTTCAACAAAGGTTACTGAGTGTCTATCGTGCACGCCAAGGTCTTCGCTGGACCCTGAGCCGCCCAGACTGTTCCCCAGTTCCTGCACTGAGGAGCTCCAGTCTAAAGGAGGATGCAGACCCGTGAGCACATTATTACAATGCCTCTGGTAAAGACATGATCACAATCCACAAGGGAATTTGAGGATCTTGGAAAAGGAGGGAGCCAGGCAGCCAGGGTGGGTCAGAGAAGGCTGTGGGCTGAGGTCCTGCTAAAGCTGAGTGTTATGGGGTGAATGGGGATCTACCAGATGATGAAATGGCATGAAGGATGCTCCAGAGAGAGGGAGCCATGGGAGCAAAGGTACTGGGATGCCAGGGAGAGATCGGAAACTCCATCCAGGGCGTGGGAACACATTCATTGCAATGCCCAGACACATCTTATTAAAATAACAGTTCTTTTTGACGTTTTCAGTCCAAAGCCAGTGTAGTCTCACTTGTGAACACAGCTCTTTTTGTCTGGGGCTGGGGCTCAGCTGGCATGTAGAAGGATTCAGCAGTGGCAGCAGCACTGATATCCTTGAACTTCATACGGGAATCAACAGTCCAGAGAGAGGGGAATGAAGACGTGTTAGATGGTCTATGGAGAAACCCCTCTGTTGTCACATTCTCTGTTCTTCTCAATCCAGAAACCACGATTTGGTGGCACAGAAAATGTGAATACTCATGTTGGAAACATTTGACAATCTCATTTCTCCACTCAACGTGCCTAAGGGCACCCTAATGTGCACCCAAGTCGGCACTGCCAGCCCTCTTTCTGCATCCCCTGGGTTATACAGTTTTAGCTGTGCTCATGCCAGAATATGCCAAAATCAGTGAGAAAAGTTCTCCAGGTGACTCTGCCCTTCCCCCACTGCAGAAGATGCCGTGAGTCTGAAGGCCCAGACGTCTTGTGCCTCAGTGTTCTTCAGCCTTTATAGATTTATGCTGGAATCTGTGACACTTTATCTTCTAAAATTGTCCCTCAAGAAAGAGGAAGATGGCTTATATTTGGGTCTTACAGCATCTCTCATTTTACAAGGGTGCTCCCTCAAATATTTAATTTTGAACAACAAAGAAGGCAAAGAAATTTACCTTAGATTTGGCGGTTTCTCCTGGGATCACCCATGTGGGATGTTGCTAGAAATTAAGACTTCTAGACATCACCTTACAAAGCAAGGTCGTGTGTGATTTTGGCGTGGCAATCACAAGCAGCACATGGTGTCCTGTGGTTGGAATAACGCGTCCAGAGACAATACTACACACAGATCCAAAAAGTACTGCATGTCAAACAGCTCAGCTGTAAGTGAACAACACGTGCTCTGGAAAACTGTTCAAAGATTGGAAAAGTGGTCCTAGTGATGGAAAAGACACTGCCGCCACGTGGAAAGTTTGAATAAAATAGGTTCAAGGAGTGTGAGAATGGGAGAAGCAATTCTTTTCACTTAAATTATTATTTCATACAATGCTTATTTTAAAATATTTGCCTGTAACCTGTTTAGTGAATAGTGTTTTTACTTAGTGACACACACTATAAAGTTCAGTTCCAACTACCCACTGAGTAGCAGACTCATATATTCACCATCCTACTCTGCACTTGGATGTCTAGCAGGCTTCTCAAACTTCATAGGACCAAAACAGAATTCTTGGCTTTCTCCCCAGATTTCGTACCTTCCTCAGTTTTATTCCTTTCAGTAAATGCATTGTAGTTTACCCAGTAGCTAGGAATAAAAATCTAGAAATCATTCTTGACTCCTTTTTCTTCCGCATCCTGGCTGTATCTTCAAAACACATCCTAAGTCCAACCAATTCCACCACCTCCGTCACTACCATTTTTATCCAGCACCAGCGTGCTAGACTCCTAATGAGTCTTATTGCTTTCACTTTTGTCTTCCTACAGGCCAGCCTTCACATAGCAGCCAAACTGTCTTAAATACAGAAAACCAAGTATGCCCTTCTCCTATCCAAGAGCCTCCGATAGTTTCCCGTCACACTCGGAAGAAATCTAAACTTCCCTGGGAGGCCTAGAAGACCCTAGGCCGTATCTTGCTCCTCACTAACCTGCTCTCCTCCCCTTCCACACCACACTCTATCCACACCACCTTCTCAGTCTTCCTCGATCACACCAAACTCACGTTCGTGTCACACTGTCACACCGCCAGTGCCCTCTGGCAGAATGCCCTTCCTCCAGATCTTAGATGGCGTGCTGGCTCTTGTGCTTTACTCAGGTGTCTGCTCAAATATCACCTCCTTGCAGAGTCCTTTCCTCACTGCCCTGCTAAAATTGCTCTCCGAATCGGATGCTTTTTCTCTTTAGGGCACTTCTCACCAGCAGCTAGAATGTAAGCTCCACGGAGTTGAGCTATTGTCTGTCTTGTTCATCCCTAGAATAGTGCCTAGCATTTGTGGATGCTCAAACATTTCTTTCCGAATTTCAAGTAGGTTCTTGACTATTCTGTTTCTATCCCTGTAGGAATGATGGTCCATTCTGGTGGGCCAAGAAATTCATTTTTGGATCTTTTTGTTGAAAACTCCAATGGTTCTCAAGCTTCACCATGCCTCAAAATCACCTGGAGGGTTTATTAAAACATAGGTTAACACAGGGCTGGCCTGGAGGCATAGTGGTTAAGTTCACGCACTCCGCATCAGTGGTCCAGGGTTCGCAGGTTCAGATCCCAGACGCAGACCTAGCGCTGCTCATCCAGCCATGCTGTGGCAGCACCTCACATAAAATAGAGGAAGATTGGCACAGATGTTAGCTCTGTGACAATCTTCCTCACACACACACACACACAAACACAGGTTAATGGCACACAGCCTCAAAGTTTCTGATTTAGAAGATGTGGGGTAGGGCAGGAAAACAGCACCATTAATATGTTGTGGATGCTGCTGATTCAGGAACCAGACTTTTCAAACATGAGAATCACAGCCCGCAGCAGGGTCCCTCCATCACGGCTGTCTCTTCCCGACCCCATTACCCTTTTTACAGTTGCCAGTGGGATCTCAGAGAGCCAGTAGGACTTGTGCCTCAGCTCTGCTCCTCACTAGGAGGGCAGTCTTGTGATATGAAGCACACGGTTTCCACTTCTCCACTGTCAGGACTATGTGCTGTAGTTGTCAGACTCTGAAAAAAGTCTAGTCGGGGAGAGTATTTGTGGAACATTATGCATTCTAATTATGCTATAATTTGTGAAGGGAATGCTTTTCACTCTCGTGCCCCATTAGGCTTTAAGCCAGTGTTCTCTGCACCATGTAGAATATGTCAGGGTCATCAGCACTAAAGGGCTGTGGTTGGCCACAGACCATCAGACAGGGCTCTGTGGTAGCGATTGCAAGTCTGGGCATTGACGGATTGTTTAACTTCTGCCCTGTGCTGTTCAAGGGGAACAGGAATGAGATCCAGTTCTTCAGCTGCAGCAGAGAGTTCTTATTTACTCCAATGGGTCATCGCAGGGTGGTGAAGGGGAGAAATTTCTAAAACATTTCTTTTTTTTTTTGAGGAAGATTAGCCCAGAGCTAACATGTGCTGCCAATCCTCCTCTTTTTGCTGAGGAAGATTGGTCCTGAGCTAAGATCCGCGCCCATCTTCCTCTACTTTATATGTGGGATTCTGCCACAGCATGGCTTGATAAGCAGTGTGTAGGTCCTCACCAGGATCCAAATCACAAACCCCAGGCTGCCGAAGTGGAACGTGTGAACTTAACCGCTGCACCACTGGGCCGGCCTCCATTTCTGATTTTAGAGATATGTGCTATGACCTGAATGTTTGTGTCACCTCAAAGTTCATATGTTGAACCTCGGTCTATGAGGAAGTGGGCCTTCACCAGACACTGAATCTGCTGGTGCCATGATCTTGGACTTTCCAGCCTCCAGACCGGTGAGAAGTAAATGTTTGTTGTTTATAAGCCACTTGGTCTATGCTACTTTGTTATAGAAGCCTGAACAGACTGTGTGTGTCTGCGCACGTGTGTGTGTGTACGTGTGTGTGTGCATGTGTGTATCTTTACTTCCACTTAGATGGATCAGCCTGGATGCTCTTGGTCTTATAAGAGGCTTCCATGTTTCTTCCCCACCCTGAGTTTTCTCCTGCACATTTGAGGCTGAGTGATGATTCTGAGCCCCGTATTCCTTCTATCTGCTCCCTGATTTTCTCCTACTGCACATCCCCCAGAGAGAAACCATTAAAGCTCTTCCTGAGACTACAATTACCTTGGGGCTATGACCCATTCAACAGTTAGCATCCGCCAATACCTTAGGCAGAATTTATTTGTGCTAGGTTAAGCACACTCTTAGCAGGTGAAATCTGTGTAAGACAGATTGTATCAATGTCAATATCCTGGTTGTGATATTGTACTATTGTATTAGATATTACCATGGGGAGAAACTGGGTGAAGGGTCTACGGGATTGCTCTGTTAATTTCTTACAACAGCATGTGTATCTGCAACGATCTCAAAACAAAAATTTGAAAAAGAAGTGCTACAGAGAGGACAGGCCTAGTTGATGCTAGAATGCAGAGTCCTGAGTAGCTGGGGCACCGAAAGGATGTTAGGAGCCTGAGAAAGGAGAGGACCCAGATCTAAAGGGAAGAGAGGCATGGAAGGGAATTTGGGGCATGTTCTTAAGGAAAACTTCATTCTCCTCCTGTCCGTAAGTTATACCACAAGGAGAATATAATCTGTCACCAAGCCATAATTTCTAAAATGATCATCCATTAGATGCTGAAAGCAACAATAATAACCGCTGACATTCACTGAGTGCTGTCAGGTGCCACTTTCTCTACATGAGCTACGTCATCTGATCCTTTCCATAGTCCTATGGGGTAGGCACTGTTATTATATTCACTTTACAGGTGAAGAAGCCAAAGCACAGAGAGATGAAGAAACAGCTGGGAACTGGCAGAGCCAGGATTTGTCTGATTTCAGCAGCAGCATCACCAACACTAATCAGCCCTAATGGTCCAGTGGGTAAGATTGGGCTCTCTCACCGCCATGGCCCCAGTTTGTTTCCCGGTCAGGGGACCACACCACCCGTCTGTCGGTTGTCACACTGTGGCGGCTGCGAGTTGCTGTGATGCTGAAAGCTATGCCACAGGTATTCAAATACCAGCAGGGTCACCCACGGTGGACAGGTTTCAGCAGAGCTTCCATATTAGACAGACTAGAAAGAAGGACCTGGCCACCCACGTCCAAAAAAACTGGCCATGAAAACCCTATGAATAGCAGCAGAGCACTGTCTGATATAACACAAAAGGTGAGAGGAAGGCGCAAAGAAAAGGACAAGGCAGGATTCCACTCTGCTGTACACAGAGTTGCTGGGAATTGGAATCGACTTGAAGGCACTAACAACAACAATAACAAAATTACCCACACTACCTGGGCGCTCATACGTGCCTAGCGTACTGTCCTAAATGCTTTTCTCTTCACGAGGAAGAACGTGCCTATCATCACACCTTTACTTTTGGAAAATTCTCCATCGTGTATTGGCATCAGATAATCACAGTTGTTTATTGTGTGCCTATTAAGCGCCAACCGCTTTACATAAATTATCCCATTAAATCTTCAGAGCAAGTCTGGATGTATTATCTCTGCTTTATTGATGAGAAAACAGAGGCCCAGAGAAGCTGGCTGTCTTGTTCAACTCACACAACCAACACGTGCAGACCAGTGGAGGTCGTCAGGTGGGTAGACGCCAGAGCCACCATTCAGCCTCTGAGGTCTGTGGCCTCCAACCCAGAAACCACAAACTCAAAGTCATTTAAATTCCCCCCAAAGCTAGGTGCTTGTCAGTCTCCTGGTATCCACTGACCAGGCCCAGCTCTTGTTTTATTTTGCCTTGTATAACAGATACAGCTCTTGCATATCCATTTTGCAAAGCACACTCCCGGAACTTTCTTTGCTATGTTATTCTATTCCCTACCCAAGGCACCAGGACAAGCTCTTTCTACTCACACGGTTCGGTACACAACAGCTGCACGCACAATTCAACGTCTAATAAGCCCTCTCTAATGACCATGGCAATGACATTTTGCTTTGAAGCTTTGCAGGAAGCATTCTACGTCTCTAACATAGAAACCCTCAGCTCCTCCAGTTTCCCTCACCTTTGTGTCACTTCAGAGCACCCCATAGGGGGCTGAGGAATTAAATGGTTATCTGTCAGTGCCCCTGAAGGAAGGGGACACACTCTCTGATACTACATGGCCCTGTAATCACAGAGACTGTACACACGAAGTCTAAGGAACTTGCTGGGGAAGTTTCTGGCAGGAGTTAACCAAACAGGTTTCTTGAAGGAGCTTACCAAATAAATCCACCTTTACATAATAGCCACAGGCTATTTGCATCTAGCCGCAGCTCCCTGCAGGTGACCACCCGGCTTCGCTCTGCGAGGCGGGCCTCCCGCGCTTTCCCTTTTCTCCTGGGGCGCACGCCCGCTCCGAGCTCACTCCACGTCCTGGTTTTCCCGGTGGCTCGCTCGGCAGGCCGCCTGTCACCAGCGGGCTGCAGGCAGGCCGGCGATTGGAGGACCGTCGGCCTCCCCAGCCAGCTCCGAGCTGTCAGTTACTGTACCGGAGAGCGCGATTTTGGCGCCACAGCTGGGAGAGAGGCTTTTGTTCCACAACAAAAACAAGCGCCTGAATGGCAGGGCTGCCAGCGCCCAGCCCGGCGAGGCGGGCAACAAGGAGCCGCCTGCTGGATATTTGTGCCCTGTCATTAGAAGCTCCCTCCGCTTCCCAACGATCGCAGCCAGGCAATGTGGCAAATGCTGTCTGCACCAGCCACGGCCCTGCTAAAGCCACGGAGGTGAACACCGGGCGCCAGGCTCTCGGAAGGGCTGTTGGCTCAAGGACGCGCACATCCTTGGTAGCCAACCCAGTCCTTCCCGGCGCTTTTGCCTCCCCTGTCAAGAACTTCTGTTTCCCCTCTGCGCCTGAAAGCCTGTCCTGGCTGAAACAAGTTCAATGATGGATTCATTTATGCCAGGAAGAAAAGCCAGGCATTAAATGTCATAAGGCAGTTCATCTGATTTGCGATCTCTGGTTGTAAACACATACAGACAGCTTCTGCTGGCTGATTTGTTTGATTTTTGCGAAGTTAGAGCACATCCAGATATAGATTGTTATCTACTTTGAGAAAATTCATAAGTGAAAACCTGAATCATAAACCAGATAGATGAAGGGTGAGTATTCTCATTTCAGAAAGGAGTCTGTACGTTTCAAAAGCGTTCAGAAGACACAACCCCACCCCCCCCAAGATAAAAACCAACCTCAATCAATGCTGATATCTAAGATGCCAAAATTAAAAATCTATTCCTTCTGGGGCCCCATGGTGCAGTGGTTGAGTTCCCTTGCTCCACTTTGGTGGCCTGGGGTTCATGGGTTCAGATCCTGGGCGTTTACCTACACATGGCTCATCAAGCCATGCTGTGGGGGCATCCCATGAACAAAACACAGGAAGATTGGCATGGATGTTCACTCAAGGCCAATCTTTCTCATTAAAAAAAAAAAATTATTCCTTCAGCTTTAGACTCAGTCTTGTTGCAGTGAAAGTGCTTTTGAGGAAATTGTGAGGTTTAAAGACAGTCATTTACACCTCAGTGTGAATGAGTTCAATCACTTCTGTCTTGAGAGCAGGTGTTTTAGAAGGGAAGAGCCTAGTTGCAACTGAGTTGCTGAAAAAAGACAGAGGAACAGTATGCGTGGCAACGGATGCAAAAAAAGAAAGTCTGGGGGCCTCAGAAAATAAATGTTGCTTCACAATTCTGGGAAAAGTCAGCTTTTTAAAGAGGGTTTCTTTGATTTGTTTTGTTTTGTTTTTGCAGTACTGTCTAATAGAACTTCCTGTGACAATGGAAATGCTCCACATCTGCACTGTCCAGTATGGTGGCCACTGGCCACATGTGGTTACTGAGCACTTGGAAAGCGGTGAGTGTGACTGAGGAATTGGATTTTAAGTTTTATTTCATCTTAATAGCCATGTGTGGCTGTGGCTCCTGTATTGGACGGTGCAGCTTTGGAGCATTTTAAAAGTGGAATTTGCCCACAAGTCTTCAAGAATAAAGAATTGCTTAAAGTTAGTGTGGTGGGCGGCCTCTAAGACGGCCCCCAATGATCCCGCCTCCTGGTGTTCATGCCCCTGGTGAGTGCTGCTCCCCTTGAGCGTGGGCTGGATCTGCCCACTTTCTCTAACAACGGAATAAGGCAAAAGTGATGTCATGTTTCTTCCAAGATCAGGTCACAAAAAGACTGTGCCTCTGTCCTGAGCACCCTCTTTGGCTCCCTCACTCCTTTGTTCTGAGGGAAGCCAGCTGCCATGCCATCAGCTGCCCTGCGGAGAAGTCCCTCTGGCAAGGAACTGGTGTCTCCAGCCAGGAGCCAGCAGCCAGCAAGGATCTAAGGTCCCGAGTTCAGCAACCTTCAAGGAACTAACTGCTGTCAACAGCTACAAGAGAGAGTCGGGGAGTGGACTCTGCCTGGTGATCCTTGAGATGACCGCAGCCCTGGCCAACCCCTCCACTGCAGCCGTGTGAGTCGCAGAGCTGGAGACACCCCAGGAGGCCCTGCCCGAATTCCTGACCCACGGAGAAAGTGAGATAATAAACGTGTATTGTTTGAAGTCATTACATTTTGGCCAATTTGTTACACAGCAATAGATTTTCATATGGTTAGGCTCGTTGAAGACACATTTGTACCAGTTCGGGCCTCACCAGAGCCAGAGAGACCCCCAATACCAGGGTCTAATGCAATGAAAGGTCTGTTCCTGCAACAGTCCAATGTGGGCGTTCTTCTGATGGTGATTCGGAAACTCAGCCCCTTGTCATTTTTGGTTCTGCCGTCTTTAACTTCTGGCTGCTCAGGTTGCCCAGGAAGTAATTTCCATTCCAGCCGGCAAGAAGGCGAAAACTGCAGAGTGGATCCCCTGGATGAGGGAATGGACCTTGGAGATGGTGCATATCATTTCTGTCCATGTTCTACTGGCCAGACCTCAGTCAAACGATCCTACCTTACTGTGAGTCAGACTGGAAAACACAGCCTGTGTGTTCAGAATGAAGGAGAAGCAGATTCGAGGATTGGCTGGCAGGCTCTGCCACAACACAGTATCCTTTCAGTTGGTAAGCTCCTTGACAAAGCCAGGCTTTTTTGTGCCTTGCCAAACCCCAGGATCATGGAGGCGAGGATCTCTTCACAAATGACAGTGATGGTGATGACAGAATGGGAAAGAGACTGGCTATGGTCCCCAGCTCAAGAAAGGAGTTCACCAAAGCTGTCAGAATGGTCTAGTCCTGTAAGTGTCCATGATTCAGCCAAAGGTTAACCAAATCAAAATAGTTTAAAGAAAGGTGTGGGCACAGTTCTGAAAAGGACTATGGAAGAATCAGAAAAAGATGCCCGTGCATTTTCAAAGGAAACTTCTGAACTAGAGAGGGGATCTGGGATGGAATTCTGAGAGCTCCCGCGTCCCTCAGATAGGATTCCTAAGGTATCTGTCAAAGCTATTGTTGCTTCTGAGGCCAACTCTGATTTTCCAGCTGCTGCCCCCAATGCCACTGTCAGTCCTGGGTTCTACAGATAAAGGAGAGAAATGAAAAATTTGGGTTGATTAATTTTGTTGGTTTAAATTGAGGTGCTATTGCTCATGTATTGATACATTTTTTAAACATCATGCCTCCGTTCACCTCCTTGGGCCCTTCCACCCACCTCCCTTCACATTAACCCCATGAGCTTGTGCCCTACAAATGAGTCAGTGAAGATGGGAGTGTCAATTTAACTGAGTAGGTATCTGTCGACATTACTTTAGAAAAAGTTTTGGCACACAACCAAGAAAAGAAGGAAGGAAGGAAGGATGGATGGATGGAAGGAAGGGAAAGAAAAGAAAGAAAGGAAAGAGAAAATGTCTGGTGCACATCCAAGGGCAGATTTCCGAGGAGCTAACGTAGCTCAAGCTTCAGGCCTCCTCATGGGCAGGTGCGCCTTCCTAGGCGGAGTGCTCTCCTCCAGAGAGAACGAAAAGAGGCAGCTGCTCTAACTGAGGCCGGAAGTGCTGTCTTAGCTGGTGGTCCCCCATGCAGTTGTAATTGTTAACAGCTTTATTGAAATATAATACACATAACGTAAAACATTCCCGTTTAAACTGTACCATTCAGTGTTTCTTAGTATATTCACAGAGTCGTGCAGCCATCACTATAACCCAATTTTAGTACATTTTCATCACCCTAAAAAGAAACCTGGATCCATTAGCAGTCTCTCCCTATTCCACACCCCTCTCCCTGAAACCCAGGCAACCACTTATCTACCTTCTGTCTCTATAGATTTGCCCATTCTGGACATTTCGTATAAATAGAATCATGTAAAATGTGCTTTTCTGTGACTCGCTTCTTTCATTTAGCATAATGTTTTCAAAGTCCAACCATGTTATAGGGTATGTCAGACCTGTATTTCTTTTTATTGCTGAATAGTCGTCCATAGTATGGATATACCACATTTTGTTTATCCAGTCATCAATTGATGGGTATTTGGGTTGTTTATATATTCACTTTTATATCTATTTTGTAAATTCCTATGTGTGGTCCCAGAGTTGTGGATGGTATTGGCAGACTGCCAGAATCACCTTGATATCCACCTGGCCTCCTGTGACAACTTTCCTCTGGCAGTTGTCAGGGGGCATTTGGACCCTATTTTTGACCCCTGGAGAAGGATCTGAAACTGAGACTGCACTGCATCTTGCTCAGGGGACACAAAGACCCTGGCTTCTAGGTGCCTTCTGTCAACCCCAGGGCTGGTTCAGTGTGGGTAGGAGAAGAGGGGAGAGGAAGAAGCAGGGACCTGATCAAGCCTAACCAGCTGCCTGGGCACTAGTTGCAGGAGCTACGCCAACAATGATCAAAGAGCTGGAGTTCTCTCAGGGCTTGCTCTAGCAAGAAGCCCTGCCCGCGCAAGCAATCGGAGGAAGTTATAAATGTGGCATTGCTTGTAAGCTGTAAGAAATTTTTCTGAACTGTCTATTTCTTTAAAGTTTAGTTGACTATGCTACAGGAAAGACTAGATTCTCCTTCTCCTTTTTCCATGGAAAGTCTTATTACCAAATTATTGTTATATGAAGAAATAATAAAAGCACACAGAGAAGAGTGATGTCAGTGAAAATCATAGAGTGAGGAACCCCAATATTCTGCCCCTCCATAAAAGCAAAGAAAAAACTGGTCAGAACCAACTTTTCCAGAACTCTGGAAATTAACTAAAGGCTTGCAGCAACCAGGAAGTGCTTATTCAAGGAAAATGCTGAATCTCAGTAAGAACTGTGAGCTTTGTGGCACTTTAACCTAGGGCAGGCCCTACCCCACACCCCGGCTCAGAGGTAGCCTTGAAAAGAGCAGCCTGCATTCCCAGTATAGGAGGATCAGTCTAGACTTCATTTGCAAAAAAAAAAAAAGTAATTATTTTCTTTTTATCTAGTGGCTCCATGGAAGCCCAGCTCAAAAGGCTTGTCTTTATTTGCCCTGATTTGGAACTGGCCCAGTTCAAAAGCTACTGGAAAGAAGGAGGGGCATCTGTCCAAAGCATTTATGGGCAAATGTAGTTGCAACTGCCTGAGGCTATAGATAACAGTTGGCATAAAAAGCTTGGGAGGAAAGTCTTGGAAATGAGATGTCCATAAAAGCTTTAAAAAGCTCAGATTCCTAGGAACCTAGAATGCCATGCATGCTCAGGAATGACTTGAGAAAGCTCTAGGATCTGACCTCTCGCTGACCCTGGGGCTCTGCACAAGCAGAAAGTGAAGGGCTAAGGCAGAGCTGCAAATTGCTTGGCTGAGTGTTGAAGGCATGCCCCAACACACACACACAGAGCCCCTTGGCAAAAACTTTGAAATACTTTTGGCTCCAGGCATTTAAGGAAATATCTGTCCAGTCATTAGCTGACCACTAATCTAATAGAACAGTGACTTCAATGGTCACCACAACAAAGAATACAGACTTTACAGAATTAGTTCATAAAACTCATTAAACAAATAAACAACAATAACTAAAATAAGCAGTAAATGCCATACCCTGAAAAGAGGAGAGAATCTGATTTCCAGAGTTGCCATATTCTAATATTCAAAATGTCCAACTTTCAACCAAAAATTGTGGAAGCATGCAAAGAAAAAAAGAAAACATGGCCCAACCACAGAAAAAATAGAAATTAATAGATGCTGTCCCTGATGAGGTCTAGACACTGGACATACTAGAAAAGGACTTTAAACGAACTACTTGAAATATGTTCAAAGAGGTAAAGGAAACCATATCTAAAGAACTGAATGAAGGTACAAGAATGATGTCTTACTGAATAGAGAATGTCAATAAAAAGATAGAAATTATATTTTTAAAAGAACCAAGTAGAAATTCTAGAGCTGAAATAAAAAATTCACTAGAGGAGTTCTACAGTAGATTTTAGCAGGCAGAAGAATCAGCAACTTGAAGATAGGTCAATTGAGATTATCCAGTCTGAGGAACAAAAGAAAAAAGAATTGGGGCTGGCCCAGCGGCATAGTGGTTAAGTTTGCACATTTCGCTTCAGCAACCTGGGGTTTGCAGGTTCAGATCTTGGATGCAGACCTACACACTGCTTATCAAGCCATGCTGTGGCAGCGTCCCACATAGAAGAACTAGAAGGACTTACAACTAGGATATATACCTATGTCCTGGGGCTTTGGTGAGAAAAAAAAAGAGGAAGATTGGCAACAGATGTTAGCTCAGGGCCAATGTTCCTCACCAAAAAAAAAAAAAAAAGAAAAGAAAAGAAAAGAATGAGCAAAAAATGAATAGTCTTAGAACCTTGTAGGATACCTTGATATACATAATGCCCGTCCTTGAAGGAGAGAAAAAAACAGAAAAATATTTGAAAAAATAATGGCAGAAAATGAAAATTTGATGAAAAACAGTATCAACATATCCAAGAATCTCCATTTTTTT
>NC_060282.1:76626823-76658347 GCF_021613505.1 Equus quagga
GGAGCACATCATAATCAAACTATTGAAAATCAAAGACAATCTCAAGTGCAGCCAGAGAAAAATGGCTCTTCACCAACAGTGGAACCTCAATAAGAGTAACAGCTGACTTCTCCTCATTAACCATGGAGGCCAGAAAGCAGTGGGATGATGCCTTCAAAGTGTTCAAAGGGAATAAAAAGTCAGCCAAGAATTCCCTATCTGGCAAAAGTATCCTTCAAAAATGAAGAGAAATTAAGATAGTCCCAGATAAACAAAAAGAGAGTTTGTTGCTAGCAACCTATCCTACAAGAAATGCTAAAATAAGTTCTTCAGGCTGAAACAAAAGGACACTAGATGGTGACTAGGAGCCATACGAAGAAATAAAGATCTCTGATGATAAAGGTAACTACACGAGTAAACATAAAAGACAGCATGAGTGTATTTTTTGTTTGTAACTACTATTTTTCTATTTGATTTAAAGACAACTGCATAAAGCTATATTTACCAATCTGTGTTGATGGGCACACAATGTACAAAGATGCAATTTGTGACAACAACAGCACAGAGCAGAAGAAAAGAGAGAATTGAGGTATGTAGGAGCAAAGATTTGGAATACTAAAATTAGGTTGGTGTTAATTTGAACTACATTGTTATAAATTTAGAGGTTAATTGTAATCCCCAGGGCAGCTACTAGGAAAATAACTCAAAAATATACTGTCAAAGGAATGACAAGGGAATTAAAATGGCGCACTAGAAGATATCTATTTAACAGGAGGCAGTTAATCTATTTAAAAGAAGGCAATAAGGGAGGAATTGAGGGACAAAAAAGATATAAGACACATAGAAAACAAATAGCAAAATGGCAGAAGTCCTCCTTCCTTATCAGTAGTTACATTAAATGTAAATGAATTAAATTCTCCAATTAAAGGCAGAAATTGAAAAGATGGATAAAAAATGATTCAAATATGTTGTCTACAAGAGACTCATTTTAGACTCAAAAATTACAAACAGGTTGAAAGTAAGAGGATGGAAAAAGATATTCTATGCAAGCGGTAACTAAAAGAGAGCCACAGAGGGTTATATGAATTTCAGACAAGATAGACTTTAATTGTTATTAGAGACAAAGGATATTTTATAATAATGAAGGAGTCAATCCACCAAGAAGATACAACAATTATACACATGCATACACCTAACAACAGAGCTCTAAAATACTGAAGCAAAAACTAAAAGAATTGAAGAAAAAAATAGACAATTCAGCAGTAATTACAGAAGACTTCAATGTTCAACTTTCAATAATGGCTAGAACAGCTAGACAGAAGATCAGCAAGGAAACAGAAGAATTGGTAGTGTCAAAGGACACTATCAAGAAGTTAAAAAGCCTACAGAATGGGAGAAAATATTTGCAAACCTTAGCTCTGATAAGGGGCTAGTATCTAGAATATATAAAGAACTCTTATGACTTAACAACAAAAAGACAAACACCCCAATTTAAAAATGGGCAAAGGATTTGAATAGATATTTCTCCAAAGAAGATATGCAGGTGGCCAACAAGTACATATAAAGATGCTTAACATCATTCGTTATTAGGAAAATGCAAGTCAAAACAATAATGAGATACCATTTCACATCTACTAGGATGACTATAACAACAACAACAACAAAAAAGGAAAACAACAAGTGTTGATGACCATGTGGAAAAATTAGAAGCCTTGAACATTCAGGTAGGAACCTAAAATGGTGCAGCTGCTTTGAAAAACAGTTTGGCAGTTCTTCAAAAAGTTGAACAGAGCCAGCCCTGATGGCCTAGAGGTTAAATGTCGGCATGCTCCGCTAAAGCAGCTGGGGTTCGGTTCCTGGCCATGGGACCACACCACTCGTCTGTCAGTAGCCATGCTGTGGTGGCACCTCACATAGAAGAAGTAGAAGGACTTACAACTAGAATATACAACTGCGTACTGGGGCTTTGGAGAGGAAAAAAAGGGGGGAGAAGAGAGAGGAAGATTGGCAACAGATGTTAGCTCAGGGAGAACCTTTATCAGAAAAAAAAAGTTAAGCAGAATTACCATAGGATCCAGCAATTCCACTCCTAGTTATGTACCCTACATAATAGAAAATGGGTACTCAAAGAAATCCGTGTACACAAATGTTCACAGTAGTGCTATCTAAAACAGCCAAAAGGCAGAAAAAACCCATACGTCCCTCAACATATAAACGGATAAACAAATTGTGGTATATCTATACAACAGAATATTATTCAGCCATAAAAAGCGGTGAAGCACCAATATACACTACAACATGGATGAACCTCAAAAACGTTATCCCAAGTGACAGAAGCCAAACACAAAAGGTCACAGATCGTAGGATTCCATTTTTGTGAAATATCCAGAATTGGTAAATCCATCTAGACAGAGAGTAGGTTGGCGGTGGCCAGGGGTTGGGGAGGGGCGGGGAGGTGGAATGGGGTATGATTGCTTAACGGGTGTGGGATCTCCTTTGGGGTGATAAAAATGTTCTGGAACTAGATAGAGGTGGTGGTTACACAACATTGAGAAGGTACTCAGTGCCTCTGAACTGTTCGCTTTAAAATGATTAATTTTATCTTTCATGAATTTCACTTTATCACATTTAAAGGAATACAGGACTGTTATAAGCTACAACATGGATGAACCACGAAAACGTCATGCTAAGTGAAAGAAGCTGGACACAAAAGGACATATATTGTATGATACTATTTCCATGAAATGTCCAGAACAGGCAAATCCATAGAGATAGAAGATAGGGAGATGGGGGCTTGGGACCAACTGCTGACAGCCACAGCACGTTTGGGGAGGTAATGGAAACATTTTGCAATTAGGTAGTGGTGATGGTCTCATGACATGGTAAATATACTAAAACCCACCAAATTGTATGCTTTGAAATGGTGAACTTTATATGAATTTTATCTCAATAAAAAAAGAAAAAAGTATACAGAGAAAAGACGTAGGGAGAAGGTATTGTAGAGATGTGTCAGACGGTTAATAATAGTTATGATAAAATTATGTCACTGTTCTGAGTTTCGTGGTGCTTTTCAGCTCTTTATTATTTGTAATTTGTTGTGACTTCCCTCATTCTAAATGAATATTCACTTTTGTACCAATTTTGTGGGTTTTTTTCCTAAGAGGCCTCTCAAAGTTGATTAAGCTTCGGGTCCCACAAAACCTGGATGCCACCTCTGCATGAACAGGTGCAGAAACTCAGCTACCCAAAGCTCTACACACAAGATTAAGGAATTCTGTCACCAAGCAGGCCGTGCACTGTTTCAGGGGGGCTCACTGTCAACTGCTCTACGCCCCTCTCACCTGTGCCACAGGTCCTCACTGCTCCTCTGAGGTGCCCTTCTCTTCCCACCTTTTACACTGCCACTGTCTTCATCTGGGTTATTACTGTCACGCAGACTCTGGCAATCACCTGACATCCTGCAGTTTCCAAACCACTGCCTCCAATCACCCTCCGAACCGCTGCCAGGAAGATCTCACT
Organism: Equus quagga; assembly: GCF_021613505.1. Classification (NCBI taxonomy): domain Eukaryota; kingdom Metazoa; phylum Chordata; class Mammalia; order Perissodactyla; family Equidae; genus Equus; species Equus quagga. Next base: position 76,630,322 of record NC_060282.1, read on the forward strand.
GAATCGCAGATTCTCTCCCTTCTCATCTCTACCAAGAAACCTTCCACGGCTCTTGATCTGCAGGATAAAGAACAAATTTCTTCACAAACAGGTCCCAGCCTGTCTTTCCAGACCCATCTCGTAGTCTTTCTCTCACTGAGATGTATCTCTGAGTCACAAATCACACCCAGCTCCTCCCTATTCTCCAGAACCTCGAGTTTTTAAATTTGTTTTCTAGAGAACTAGATGTCTATAAACAATTCAAGGCAGGGACGTTGTCACCCCTGTTTAGATGAATGTTTTCATCAGTAGTTACGATGTTTTCTCTACACGGCATGCACTTGCCCATCTGCCAGGCACCAATACAATGGAGTAAACACTTTCGGAATTTAATTGAATTGGAGATATGTGTGTGACTGTGTGTAGACATTCTTTCCCTCAAGGACCTCAGGCACATGAGAACAATTAAGAATATTAATATTATGAGTAAATGTCCAGTGGTTTACTGCGATGAAATGAGCACTGACGGCATACAGGCCAGAGTGGCTTGTGTCCTCACCATCGTCTCTGTCATTAGCATCATCACAAGTAGGTTAAAGCTGATCAGTTGGAAACTTCCTGGAGTAGAGAGGTCGTAAATAAAGAAAGGTGAAAGGAGTTGGTTTGGGCTAAGGAGGCAAAGCGGTTCTCTTTGAGAGGGAAAGAACCTGAAGGCTCTGAATTGTGGGAGAGAATTTTCAGATTTTCATGGGAATTTTTCAAGGAATTTTTCGATGCCCGGGGAGGCACTGGAGTAATTTAGTGTTTTCTTTGGATGTACTGTCTTCTTATACTGAGATTGCAAGAGCTACAGTAATCTAGGAATTCTTACCACTCCAGTGAAAGTTCTCCCCCAAAATAAATACCCCATTCTGCGAGGAAGACAGAGATGGGGACCCAGCTCGTACGCTATTCGAGGTGGATTCACAGAACCCAAGCACAAGGGGGGCGGGGCGTCACACCTTGTTTTGCTCTCTTCCTTATTCTTTCTCACGCGCAGATGGAGCGTCATTAGGGCTTCACAGAAGAGGGGCAAGGACTCATGGATGGATTGGTAGAAACTAGGAGACATTTTCCTCACCTTATTTTACTGGACTAGGATTTCCAGAAGGCCATGAAAAAAGCAATTTTCTGTGTGTAGGAGGAAGAGGGGGACCTCACCTCTCTTTTGGAATGTGTATGGAAAGGAGACTTATGAGCTCCTCAGGGAAACATGTGGCTTATTTAATTAATTTAAATTGATTTTCTATCTTACGGTTTTCTTATGTCCTTTCTCTCACTCTATCTGTCTCTCTGTTTCTCTGTCTCTCTCTTTTCTCTGTCTCTTTTCCTCCCTCCATCTCCCTCTCTGTTCCCTCAAGTTCTTTCTCGTCCTCCCTCACATGCCTGCATCACTCTTTGCTCTCCGTGCTCCAGATTGGACCTTACCTGATCTTCTGGTTCGGAGACCCAGAGGAGACCGAGGAGATGGCTTAGAATCTCTGGGCCCCCGCCCCCGCCTTTTTGAGTCGTTGCTGAGTCAGCTGAGACTCACAACCTCGGGGGAGGAGCATGTGGGGGCATCACACGTGGTTTTAGTGACTTCTCACCAGAGTTCTCAGAGAAGGGAGTTGGCTGGCCAGACTCCCCATATGTTATAATCACAAAATATGTAATTATCCATCCATATGTTCTTATGCAGTGAACAAACACAGGTTTTAAAAGCAGCCATAAGCGGGGGCAGTGTATTGTCCTAAGACATAACAACCGTCATTCATTTGGTAAACATATTACTTGTGTACTAGCCACAACGTACTAGACACAACGTACTAGTCACTGTGATACGGGCTGGGGAAACAAAAACAGATTCAGGTCTCAAATTGCTTGTATCCTTAACCATCAGCCCTCCACATCCGTGAGCACGTTGCAGAGTATTTCTTGTCTTCAGCTTAATCGAACTCAATTCAGTTACCATATTATGGGCACCATAAGAGGGAATACAAAGACAAATGCCTGGACTCTACCCCACAGGGAGTTCAGAGTCCAGTAGGGGAGACAGACATATCAACAAATATTAACAGTGCAGAGTAATAAGTCAACATTCTAAGTATGTCAAAGATTCACAGGCAGAAGAGATTGAGAGAGTGGTGATTTTTCCTTCCACTGGGACAGAATAATTGTAGAAGTCTTTGTGGAAGAGGTGACAGGTACTCTGAGCTTTGAAGGGCATCCCAGGCAACGGGGTTGGGACTCAAAGACACATCAGGATGAAATTTATGTTTAGAATGATATTGCTGGAGGTCGAAGTGATGGTGGTGGAGGTGAGTGGATGAGAAGGTGGGGAGGGCAGCAATGGTGAGACTGTGAAGGGGTTTGTGTACCCTCATCAGGAGTTGTGCAGATGATGGGGAGTTACAAAATACCACAGGGCATGGAGAACCACGAATGGTCCAAGCACTCTGGCAGGAGCATGGAGGACTGACGAAGTGTAGGCCACGCTAGAGGAAGGCTATGACATCCAGACAAGAGATGATGAAGACAAGTCCACGGCACTGGGGATAAAGTGGAGAAGTTAGACAGGAGAAAGGTTTAGGAAATAATTTGAAGGTATTGATGACTTATTGGATGTGTGAGGGTTTTGGCCCCCCAAAAAGAAGGCCAGAATTAATCCCAGGTTTCTGCCTCAGGAAAATGGGGTAGATGAAGATACCACCAGTTGAGAGACTATAGAAGGAAGACGGACAGTGGGATCAACAGGAGAGAGAAGGAAATCATTTAAGTTAGAGGTAGTTAAGGAGCATTGAAGTGGAGATTTCCAGAAGAAAGTTGGGTATATATGTCTGGAGCAGGAGGAGAAAGCAGAACTGAAGTGTAAATATGGAATCTTCCGGAATTGAAGTATTCACCAAGGGAGAGTTTGAAATCTCTTAAGCAAGGAAGATAGGAGAACCAAGACAGAACACAGCTAATCCCTCACATGATCAATAGAGTGATTACTGGAAAGATTTGAAAACTCGGAGAAAGTGGGGTTCTCAAAATCAAGAGGAGGATTTCAAGGAGAAAGTGGGCAAAATGCTCAATTGCTACAGAGTGACTAAGAGTGGCTAGATAGGATTTGACCATTAGAAAATTGCTGGACCACGTGTAAAAGAATGAAAGTAGACTATTATCTTACACCATGCACAAAAATCAACTCAAAATGGGTTAAGGACTTGAATGTAAGACCTGAAACCATGAAACTTCTAGAAGAAAACATAAGCATCACGCTCTTTGACATTGGTCTTAGCAGCATATTTTCAAGTACCATGTCTGATCGGGCAAGGGAAATAAAAGAAAAAATAAACAAATGGGATTATATCAAACTAAAAAGCTTCTGCACAGCAGAGGAAACCATCAATAAAACGAAAAAACAACCTAACAATTGAGAGAAGATATTTGCAAACCATATATTGGATAAGGGGTTAATATCCAAAATATACAAAGAACTCATACATCTCAACAGCAAATACCAACAATCCAATTAAAAAATGGCCAAAGTTCTGAACAGAGATTTCTCCAAAGAAGATAGATGGATGGCCAACATGAAAACATGTTCAACATCATTAACTATCAGGGAAATGCAAATCAAAACTACAATGAGATATCACCTCACTCCCATCAGAATGGCTATGATTAAGAGGACAAGAAACAACAAGTGTTGGAGAGGATGTGGAGAGAAGGGAACCCTCGTACACTGCTGGTGGGAGTGCAAACTGGTACAGCTGCTATGGAAAGCAATACAGAGTTTCCTCAGAAAATTAAGAATGGATCTACCATATGATCCAGCTATCCCACAGCTGGGTATTTATCCAGAGAACTTGAAAACACAAATGCATAAAGATACATGCACCCTTATGTTCATCATAGCATTATACACAATAGCCAAGACTTGGAAGCAACCCAGGTGCCCATCAAGGGAAGAATGGATAAAGAAGATGTGGTATATATACACAATGGAATACTACTCAGACGTAAGAAATGATGAAATCTGGCCATTTGTGACAACATGGATGGACCTTGAGGGTATTTAGCTAAGTGAAATAAGTCAGAGGGAGAAGGTCAAATGCCATATGATCTCATAAGTAGAAGACAAAAACAACGACAAACAAACACATAGCAATGGAGATTGGATTGGTGGTTACCAGAGGGGAAGGGGGCCGTGGGGAGGGGGAAAGGGTGATCAGGCACATGCGTGTGGTAATGGACTATAACTAGTCTTTGGGTGGTGAACATGAGGTAGTCTACACAGAATTCAAATTACATTATGATGTACATCTGAAAGTTAAATAATGTTATAATCCAATGTAATTGCTATAAAAAAAATTAAAAAAAAAAAAAAGAAAATTGCTGGAAATCTTTGTGTGGGCATCTTTCCCTACATGTTGGGAATGGGAGACTAGTCATGGGGTTGAGAGTGAACAAGTGGACTTTTGCATAGAGATTATGCCATCAAGAAACTTGACTTTGAAGGCATGGAGAGAAAAAGTCAGTAGCTAGAAGAGGGCACTGGGTTTTGGGAAGGGTTGTATGTGTTAGAGTCTTGAACATGTTTGTCGATGGAGCAGAAGGAGTCTGTTGAAAGGGAAGTTTAAGAGTGAGAGGCTCCCAGAGAGACAGAAGGGGGTGGATTCCAGAGCACAGTTGGATCTTCAACAAAAGGAAACATACATCTTCCTCTGGAATTGTAAGAATGGCAGTGGATGTAAAAAGGCGTGTGTGTGAAAGGAAAATTTCGGAATTTTAAGCCAAATGGCCTCAATTATTCATATATGAAGAAGGCCATTTTCAAGGTGAAGAATCAAAAAAGGAGATAGGTACGGGAGTGCAGACGATGCTTTTTATATCTTCTGTGGACACTGGAGGAATGAAACAAACTAGCTGGGCATTGGAACCACCAGAAAGATCACAGATCAGTGGGGACACCTGTCAGCAGTGCAGAGCTTCAAGCATCCAGCCCATCTCATACTACTAAACCCAGGTGTGATACAACTTGAACCAGACCGTCTGATTCCTGGATGCTCAGAGCTCTTCCCTCAACAGATAAGTACTCAAGTTAGATACAGTAAAATAAAGCCAATGCAAAAAGAGTACAGTAAAATCATTGAATCTGCAGAGTGCCTGCCAGTGGTGACTGAATGCAGATTTTCCAGCATTAGGAGCATCCTGTCTGGCTGTTCAGTGTCTTTGTCGAAGACTAGACAATAGGAATAGGCTTCAATTGGAACAAAGTTTCAGTAAAGAAGGATGTTCTAGGGCAGAGTGGGATCTGAAAAGGACAGAGGACAACCTGCCCTGGTGAGTCTTAGGAAAGGATATACTTCACATGATTCTGGTTCAATCCTAGGAGGAGAGTTTGATGTCTTACTTTCCCCTTTAGCTCTGCGCCACAGTTTGATGTTAAGCGAAAAGAATATCTATTAGCATACCCCATACAATGGAGACAACACAGAACACTTTGTTTTTCTTTGCTTAACTTTTTATCTTACTCTCTTCTATAATGGGCACATTCGAAGTAGCTACTATGTAAAAATAATCTGGACATTAAAGTAAAACAAGTCATATGCAACTATTAATTGTGTCATAGCCCCATCAAAAAAAAAAAAAGAAGAGAGAGAGAGAGAGAGAGAGAAAGATTCATAACCCCCAATCCTCTATCCAGCCTTGTTGGTTATCTCTAGCTTGATTAAAGGGAATGATACTCATTTGTAAATGCATTTGGCAAACTTACCCTGCTATTGTTTCCATTATTTTGCAAATTACAGACATTGAGATGAAGGCTCTGTAATTTCCTAGCGTTCCCTTTATTCCCGCTTGGAAAACTGGTATCGCCCTGGCACACTTCCACTTTGCTGTTATTTCATTTGAATACAGCAAATTCTTTATTATGATTAACAAAGACTTCTGCTCCACTCCTCTTTGAATATCAGTCTGTTCATGGAGATGAGCTGATTTTGAGCCCTGCTGTCTCCTTGAATCTCTCAGCTTCGCTGATCTCAAAGATGTTCAAGACAACAGACACCCAAGTATTCCTAAATGACATGTTTTTTTGTGTGTGTTCTCCCTTTTGAATTTGTTATATGTTTAGTAATTGTACCATCGTCTGGAACTTTTTTCTCCTCTTTCAATTGTCTGATTCTAAATGTCTCCCTCACTCATTACTTAAAAGCCTGAAAATATGCAAGCGGTTGGATTCGGTAATTTGCTATTTTTAAGCTTCTTTCTCTTTTCATATTTCAGCTCTTCTTTTTTCTCGTACGTACATCTCTCAAGGTTTTACAATATTTTGTAAGCAGTCTTGATACCAGGCACTTTGGGGCATCTCGAATATACAGCCGATTTCTCTTGAGCACCACACGTTGCTAATTCATTCATCAGTCATTGCGCTGGAATCACTTTTCCCCAAATCAGGCTCTCCTTCCTTGAATCTTGCTGGATGTCCACCCAGTATAGTACTCACATGGCGGTCCTCGCCCTTAGAGAGCACTAATTAAACGTTCACCTCCTAAGATCAGTCACATTTAGAACGAATTGTGTTAAGAGAACTCTTTTAAACCAAGGGGCTCGGTGGAAAACGCTAAAACCAAAACAGGTGCGTGACTGCGACTTGGGATCCCGTCTTCCGCTATCAGATATCCTTGCGCAAAGTTCTCTTCTACCCCTTCTCCCCCCGCTTGTCTTTTTCCCCACGTCTCCTCTGTGTTGTCAGCATCTTTGGTCATCCCTTGTTGCTTTAACTCAGTTGGGCCAAATATTGGGAAGGGTGTGCTGAGGGCGGGCGGTGCAGTCCCTTTTTTCCTATTGGGTAGGTTGTGATGCGGGGTCGGTGAGCCGAGGAGTCGAAAGAAAGATTTCTTGGACTCTCAAGATCTGGCAGTAGTGCTCTTTTATTTAGAGAATAGTGTGGAATAGCATGGGGACAGGACCCATGGGCAGTCAGGCTGCTGCGTGGGGACGGGGCCCACAGTCAGGAGCAGCCGCTGCTGCTGCCCCCGCTACCGCTGCAAACATGGGTGGAGAGTAAGGCTAAACTTAAGGCATAGGTATGTGAGTTATCTCTTTACAAGACAAAGGAAAGCATATGTAAAAAGAGTTGTTAAAATGGTATCCATGCCGGTTGGGTCTGGTTATGGGGTGGTCCTATAAATTTTAGATAAGAATCAACCCAGATTAAGTAAACGGCAGAAGCCACCGCTTCAGCTAAAGACAAAAGAGGATTTTGGGGGGGGGTCAGTTACATGAGGTTGCCAGACAGTAAACAACTTAAGTCCTTGCCTTCCCCATTAAGAGTTTCCAAAGATAAGGCCATCGCACCTTCTTCCTGGCACAGAGAGGGAGGCATCTTTACAGATTGAGGTTTCCCTTTCAAATGTAAATGTTTCCCAACAAAGGGCAAGCAAGTTCCACTCCTCGGAGCCTGCTTCTCATCTGCAGTTTTAAAATTAACCAGCCTAAAATCCTCATCAGGTTGCACTATGGAAAATGAGGAGAATAATAGCAACAATAATGTCTCACATTATTATTGAGAGTATATGCCGGGCACCATTCCATCTGCTATACATTGACAAGAGATTTTCACATATTGAGTTATATGGGGTAACTATTGGAGTTCAAAACTGATTCGGCTTGAACTAAAAAGCCTGACTTATGGCCTATCAAACATACATTGTACATCTGCTTAAGATAAGAATGCAGACTTCCCCTCCCACACCCTATTGGTAACTCCAGGATTAGTCCCCTTCCTGACATCACGGTCAGGTTGACCTGCTAATTTGCAACTGAATACCTCTTTGAAAGTTTGATGACAATATATCCTGGGTGTATTTAATGTATGTTCTTTGTTCTCAAAAGATATAAGACTATACTGAAACCCACGCTTCTCTGGAACGCCTTCTAAGGCCTTCCCGGGTTATAATCCTCCCTCTGGCTCATAATAAACTCACCCCAATTCTGACTTATATGTTGGTTATGGATTATTTGCATTGACAACGTGTTTATCTCTGTTAATCTTCTCAACAGTCTTATGAGGTAAGGAATACTATAGACGTCGATCTGTCAACTCAGAGAGGTTGGGGAAAGTCCCTGAGGCCCCACAGCTAGCAGTAAATAGAACGTGCAGGATTTGAACCCAGGATGCTTGACTGCAGCACTGGAACTATACTCTGCCTGCCCAGAGGAAGCTGTCAGTGAATTGTTAGCATTCTATGGTGATTATTATTCAGATATTTATCTTCCACGTAGTTTGCACTATTGCTTGTTAGGCTGTGTTTCACCCTTTCATAGCATTTAATTTTCAGAATAACCCATGGATTTATGGTTTCCCATTTTATAATCAAGGAAAGCAAATCTCAACGACATTCTGTAGCGGGCGCCAAGATTACTTGCCTAGTAAGAAGGGGAGGCCCAGAGCCTCTGGCTAGTCTCCCTTTTCATCCTTCTTCAGGCCTTACCTTGGAGAACATGTTGGATTTTTCCTCATCAGGCTGTGGAATCTGATAGGTCACCCTGACGGTAACTCCCATGTGGATGGCTGGCCTGCCCACCTGCACGAGCGGGCCCACACGGCTCCCCCTGCTGAGAGCTGCTCCTGCTCCGGGGCACCGCCACCTCCAGGGGTCCCTCTTACTCAGCGGGGCGTACTGTGCAGCGCTCTGCTGCAATGGGGAAGCAGGCCCACACCAGGCTTCATCCGGGCAGGGCTGCGAGTGCCCTGGTGCCCTGAGGTCTAGAGGTACGGTTTCAGTGTTTTCCTAAAAACGTAGTAACAGTTCTTTAACTTTTCCCTTAGAGCCTTCTGCTGTCTGAGACTCAGTTATGAGGGTGGGGTGGACCAGGCTACGGATCCCAACCACTGCGGCAGATCCACCCTGTGTTAGAGTCCTCCGGTTCACAGACTAAGATGCAGGCTTGCTTCCGGGTACCCCCTCATGAGCCTGCATCTTTCTCTCCTCGGGTGACTCCTCCCAGGCCACTCCTCCGGCGGGGTCCAGCTCATCAATTTTCTACACCCGTTGTACACGCTAACTCCCTCACTAAGACTCAAGGGCGGGGTCTGTAATGGCTGCTTTTCCCTTTTTGCCCGCCCGGCATCCAACCTCTCAACCCACCAGCCCGTATTCCCCTTTGGGGAAATGCCTTTTCCCCAAACTGTGTGGCCTGTGTGGAGGGTGTCACCTGCCTCTCTCTAGGGAAGCTGAGGGCTGCAGCCTCCTCTCACGCAGCCCCAGGGTGAGCACGTGACCTCGTTGGATCAATCAGTGCTCTCCTCTGGGACTCTGAATCGTGGATGAGTGACACAAAGACGAGAGAGGTGGACGGCAGTTAGTCGTCCCAGGAGAAATGCTGCCGCTGACGGCACAGCTCCTGCTGTGAGTCTGGAGGCCTGGTCCTTACACTGCCCTTAACATCTGCAGTTTCGGAGTCTCTAGCTGATTCTCTGAGCTCCTGGTGTCTGTACAATAAATGACCTTTTATGTGAAATAGCCAAGTGCATTTCTGTTGCACAGTGTTTTTAAGAAGCCAGACAGAAATACACACAAATTTACAGCGTAAATGTAGCAAAGAACATCTTTGTGGCCTTCTTGTCCCTCCTTTTCATGCCTCTCCCTCTTCACTTCTCCTCTGCTCCCAAATCCTCACTGTCTTGTGCTGCCCTGGCTGCGCAGGCCCTCTCATTGTGCTCATTGTCCTAAGCTTGTCCTCCCCAGAGCCAAGGGGTGTGGCTTTATTTCTCCACCTTTTCCCACAACCTAAATAACAACACCTTCTGTATTGTCTTCCCCAAGAATCACGGTCCAGGAGATTTTCACGGTCGTAAAGGGATACCATAAATCCATATATTTTAAATCTTAGAATACTCTGGAACAAAAGCCTTATATGAACAGTATGTGTATCAGATAAGAGAGGAGCTGCTCTGGCCCACATTGAGTTTGGAAATCTGTGTTATAAGCCAATTCATGCTCTCTTCCTTTAAGAGTATTCATAGCTGACGATGGTTCTGAGTGGGCAGCAGAAAGAGTATTTGACTGGGCCTAAGGAAAACTAGGATCTTCTCCCATCTCTGCCACCGTCTCATTGCATAGCTTTAAACAAGTCTCTGAGCCCTTTTGGGTTTCCCTTTTTGAGTCTGGAAAAATAAGCACATGACATTAGATTTTCCTTAAGTTTCTTTCAGCACAGTGATTTGAGTGTTGCCTATTCCATTTTTTATTTGCATTTTTAAAGAATACTCTTGAAGATTTCAAACTCTTGCATTCCAAACAAATAAATTATCACCGTCCAGAAATTAAAGTTCATAGTAGGCTAGAAGGAGAAATATTTTTGGTTTGCTGGTATAGGGGTGGGAGAGAAGAGAAGAAAAGGGGAGCGGTATTGCTAATTTTATTGTCCATGCTTTCTCGCAGTTGCAACTCCACAACCAATTCCTTCTCTCATTCGATTAAGAATCAAAGAGCCTAAGCACCACACCAGCACGGTGAGAAGGGCTTTGCACATGTGCTTCTGTATTTGGTCCAAACACACGAAAGATGCTTTCTTGGCATTTGTGTAGCATTCCTGATGATTGCTCAAAGGCAACTACTCTGTGACCAGAAACCAGGCTAGGACAGGGTTAATGAAAATCTGATCCAGAACTAAACATAGTCAAGGGTTTTCCAGACAAAGAGAAAACTAAATGTGCTGTGTTTCAGAAGTTGACGTCCTCCTTTTTTGCAGATGTTGCCATCCAACTGTGAAGCTTACATGGTTGCAGCAGAACCCCTGTAAATTGCTCCAGCTCGAAGCGTCCAGAAGTTACCTGGGACATGTTATGTAATGGCATGTTGCATTGAGCTCATTATGCAATGGCACTGAACCCATGCACCCAGATCAGGCAGTTACACAGCTGTAACATATCCTCTGCACTCTAGAGTATAAAGTCTCCAACGGCCCTACTCTGGGGCGGGGTTGGGGGGAAGAGCACTGCTTTGGGAGCTATCCCTGGTGTTCCCCATTGCTTGTGCAAACAATAAACCTTTTTTCTTCACCCACTTCAGCCTTGGTTGTGCTTTTTGGCTCTGTACTCACCAAGAGATGGACCCATTGAGTTTAGTTACAACTCCTCTCAGAGTCCTTTGGTTCAAACATAGTAAGTCAGTCCACATTTTCTCCTTGAGTAAACAAAAACCCTGCTTTCCAGCCTGCATGGAGGGCCATGGGTTTGTCTGTATGGGCACATGTCTTTGCATTTATGTCCCTTGCCCTGATGGGGATGTATTTGTATTGTCAGCTTTATGTTGTGTTCGTATGTTGTATTTGTTACATCAGGTTTTACTAATGTCAGTTATAACTCACACCAGTCAATGTTAGCTATGATCATGCCTGTAATAGTTACCTCTTCATCAATATTTACCCAACAGATACAATGTGTGTAAATACTTTAAAAATGTTATCATTTGTTTCAATAATTGTGTAAGAGAAATGTACTTTTATCTTCCTTTTGGATGAGGCAACTGGGCAATAAGAGTGCCAGTAGCTTTCTCAAGGTCACGCAGACAGTGAGAGGCAGAGCTGGGCTTGGGAACCTGTGCTCATCTTTCTCAAAGTTCTTACTGCTGAAAGGAACCTGAAGGAGAAGGAGATTTTCCAGAACGCGGGTATATCACCTCAAGAACTGGAGGCGGGCGAGCGCCTTTTTATCTCTATTCCTTCAGACTCAGGTCTGTCTAAAAGCAGGAAGTCGAAGGCACGAGAGTTCGCCACAATATTTGCAGTTCATAAGTTAGAAACGAGCAATCAGCCCCTTTTCACGGAGGACACTATAATAAACACTGGCACGCTCCCTGCAATTTGGTTATGCAAAGAAAACAGGAAACAAGCACATTTTCCCTGGGCTTCCGTTGGAGGAGGGCTGGCATCTGCCGTGGCAAGGGCTGGGTTTTCTTGTCAATATCTGTTTACTATCCTGGTCACATGAGCGGAGAGAGGCGGATGAGTCACAGTTAACTGACTGCTAAATTAGGAAAATGTAATCCATTTGTTTCTTTCAAATTAGATGCCCCCCAAAGCATTTTCAGGCTTTTTTTCCTCAGCAATCAAAGTCACAACCTAAACAGCTAATGCATTGCCAATGTGCGCTAATCTGGCTCTCTATTATAAATAAATAAATTATTTTGCAGCATTGTCTTTCTACAGGAGGGCAGGAGTTGAGTATATTAATCTTCACCTACAAATGCCAAATCTCTGTGGACCTTGTGCCTTTGCTTTACTCCTGTCCACCCCTCACTGCTTACTTTGCAGAGCCATCAAAACACACTGCCCCACGTCTGATGATTTGTATTGCTAGCAAACAACAATGTGGTCCTTAACCCATAAGAATCGCCCTTGGCAGCTCTGTAGGAAATCTAGGGGTCACTCAGTGCGACTTCCCTGTTCTGTAGATAAAATCGACACCTAGCCAGGCCTCTGCGATTTGGCCAATTTGGGTTTCTGGATGCTCAGTTCCCCATTATGGCCCCTTTCTCCCTGTTGCACACCTGGAAATGAATGCCACTCAGGAAATCCTCATTAAGAAGTGTAAAATGCGTGATGGTCAAGACAAACAAACAAGTGGACAAAACAGAAGATCCACATATGGGGCCAGCCTGGCCATCCCTCAGGGGTCAAGTCTGGCCTACGACATTTTAGAAGGTAATTTACTTAATCTCCTGCCTGCACCCATTCACTTAATTTCCTTATAAAATTTGCTGATCAGAGCCTGATTTCTTGTTTTACCCAAACTTAGCAATGAGGTCAGAGATACCTGGTTTTACTCAAGCATGGACACCAGGCTGCCTGTTTTGATCTTTATTTTCAGGATGTGCTGCCACTCTTTGGGAATCTCTAACGGTGTTTCTCCCAATGAACAGAGCAGTATTTCTTCTTGCTCTGCACAGAGGAGGTGCATGTCAGCCCATGGGCAGGAAGAGCCCTGGACATTAATAGGGGGCACGAGAAGGGTTCCTCTGAAAACATCATTCTTCCTGTGGTCACCATTGTCATCTGCATCTCTTGCCTTTACGCTGGGCACCCTGTTGGGATCCTTACACGGATGCCTCACTTCGTGCTGCCACGGAGCGTTTTACAAATGAGAACACTGTTTTACAGAGGTTGAGAAACTTAGCCCAGGCCACACAGCTAATGAGAAACTGAAGCCTGAAAGGGGAAATTTGACTCTGGAGCAAGTGGACAAAGCCACCTGTGTGTGGCCTTGGCCGATTCACCCAGAAGTTCAACAGCCCAGCGTGTGCAGCAGCCTTTGCTCTGGAAAGAGAGCATCTGCACATCACACAGGCTGAGGCTCTGGTACGCTCCTCCTGCTTTCCAGCTTGGGCATGAAAGTTGACTTCTCTGTCTTAATTTCATCTCCAGTCTAGCAGTGAGAATAGCAGGGTTGCTGTAGAATGAAGTGAAAAATCGCATCGTCTATGGTAGTCCCTAGGGCAGTGATAAAGTCTCAGCAAATTTCAGTTTCCTCCCTTCCTCCAGGGAGATACCTAGACCAACCTGAAGGACTAGTTTTTAATTTCTAATGGTGATTTTTTTTTTTTGAGGAAGATTAGCTAATATCCGCCACCAATCCTCCTCTTTTTTTGCTGAGGAAGATTGGCCCTGAGCTAACATCTGTGCCCATCTTCCTCTATTTTTTTTTTTATATGTGGGATGCCTGCCACAGCATGGCTTGCTTAGTGATGTGTAGGTCCATGCCTGGGATCTGAACCAGTGAACCCTGGGCCGCCAAAGTGGAGCGTGTGAACGTAACTGCTGTGCCACTGGGCTGGCCCCTTTAATGGTGATTTTTAAAAGGCTAAGGACCAGTCCTCATGAATAGACCTTTTAGGGTAAAAGAGCACCAGCATAGACCCTTTTTTACCCATTTTGAGGAAGCAGGGATTTTCATACTGAGGAGCTCTAGTGCAGGAGCAAACGGCCCTATCACCAGGCTGTGTGGGTTCAAATCTCGGCTGGCTACTCACTCCCCGTGTGACCTGAGCTCTCTGCAAATCTGGTTCCTAGTTTGCAAAATTCTATTATGATAGCAAAAAACCAAACAACCCAGTCAAAACATGGGCAAAGGACTTGTGTAGAAATTTCTTCAAAGATTATATACAAATGGCCAAAAAGCACACGAAAAGATGCTCAAACATTGCCATCAGGGAAAATGAGTAGGGTTGGCAAGGACGTGGAGGAATGGGAACCCTGTACAGTGAGGACGTAAGATGGTGCAGCCTCTGGGAAAGTTTGATGGTTTCTCAAAAACTTAAACAGAATTACCATACGATCCAGCAATTCCACTCTTAGGTCTATACCCAAAAGAGTCAGAAATAGGTGTTCAAACAAAAACATGTACACAAATGTTTACAGCAGTATGATTTACAAGAGTCAACAATGTGGAAACAACCCAAATGTCCATCAGCTACTGAATGGATAAACAAAATGTAGCCTATGCATACAATGGGATATTCTTCAGCCGTAAAAGGGAATGAGGTACTGATAAATGCTACAACAGGATGAATCTCGAAAACGTTATGCTAAGTGAAAAAAGTGAAACACAAAAGGCCGCACACTGAATGACTCAATTTATATAAATTATCCAGAATAGGCAAATCCGTAGAGACAGAAAGCCAATTGGTGCTTGCCAGGGCTTGGTGGGAGGGGAAAATGGGGAGTGACTGCTTACCAGGTGCACATGGTGGTGATGGTTGCACAGCACTGTGAATGTACTAAGTGCCACTGAATTGCATAATTTCAAATGAGTAAAATGTAAATTTTGTGGCATGTGTATTTTGCCATAATAAAAAAAGAGATAATAGTAACACATACCTCATAGATTGCTATGTGTTTTTTTTTTAAAGATTGGCACCTGAGCTAACATCTGTTGCCAATCTTCTTTTTTTTCTTCTTTGTCTCCCCACAGCCCTTTAGTACATAGTTGTATATCCTAGTTGTGGGTCCTTCTGGTTGTGGCATGTGGGACGCCGCCTCAGCATGGCTTGATGAGTGGTGCTAGGTCTGCGCCCAGGATCCAAACCAGTGAAACCCTGGGCTGCCGAAGCGGAACGTGGGAACACAACCACTTGGCCACGGGGCTGGCCCCAGCTTTAAGTCTTAAATTACATAGTAAGCATCAAATAATCATTGTCGCTGATGGTATTGGCAGGGATAAAGGATGGGGGAAGATAGAAAGGGTGTCAGAGAATTCAGGATTGAAAAGGTGGACTTTGGAAGAAGTAAGTTGAGGTCTGGGGGGTGAGGGCGTAAGAAGAATATAGGAATTGTGTAGCAGGACATGGAGGAGGTGGGAGGATGGAAAAGGTGTATCCATGTGTATATTAAATAAGCGGGAGATAATAGCCACCTTTTCATAAAATTCTAAGCAGTGGACTAGTTTACGTGGATTACCCTAAAGTCAATGGGATGGTTAATATTTTGCAGTGAGAAGAAAGTCACTGAATTTAGTGCTGCATGCATAGCTTTGCAAACCCTGACTTGTGAAGTAAAGAGAGAACGTTCCCACAGTTTTCACAATCTTTAACATTTCTGGGTGCAATACAAAAAAGAGTATTGAGAGGCACTTTGGCGAGGCTGGACACGTTTGTTAAGTAGTTCAACAGATTTCAGGACAGGAGGCTGTCATATTTGGCCCCACCTCTGTTGAGCCACAGCTCCCATTCTAGAGTGTTCTTGATAAGCAGCTTCCAAGATGTGACTCTAGAGGGAAAGAATGATGGGCTCGTGGCCAGGATTGCAACCCCACGTGGCTCTGTGAGTCCTTTAATGAAAACATGACTGCCTCCCACTTCCACACCACTCCAGCCCTCCCTCACTCCTCCCTCACAACCCATGTCGGGCTGGGTGCGAGTTACACACATCACACACAAGAAAATGCTGTAATTCTTAGGGTCAAACCCAGAAGGGGGAAGGAAGAGGGAATAAGGTATGAGCTGCTACAGACCCCTTGGACTCAAAGCTATTTTATTCCTTGCCCCTTTTCTAGGCCTGGCCCTTAGAAGCTGCTTTCTGGCAGATGCTCCCTTGAGAGAGGAAATAAAATGCAGATTCTCAGCTGGCTAGGGTTCAAGAGGCCTTGAGGGGTGCTTCTGGAACCTGGGGAAAGTGTGGTATCAGCTGTGTTTGCAAGCTGTGCTCTGTCTTGCAAGGGCAGTGGGTTGAGTGGTTTATGGTGAATGTTTCCAGTTCCCTCCCTCCCAGGCCCTCACCTCATCCACAGATTTCTGCTCCTCCCTTTCCACCTACTAAATGGGAATCCAGTTTGTTTCCCGGACTGTTTATGAGTGAAATTGGGAGAATGGAAGAGGGCAGGCTAGAGAAATGGAAAGGTTGGTGGAAAAGGACTGGGATGGGACAAATTGCGTAGAGTGGCAATGACAATGCACATAAAGAAGAAAAGGGAGGGGGTGGCGGGCAGAGAAAAACCTAAGCGGCGGTGCTGGAGAGGGGATTTTGGATTTTGCATGTGACAGGCTCTGGGAGAATGCATGAACCCCGGGGTGGGGGTGGGGGTGGGGTTTGTGGAAGTGGCTTTGGGGTCTCTGATTAGAACCTCTGGGGGAGATGAAAGCAAAGATTCAAATCCTCTTAGACTGCTATTTGGCAGCCGGACAGGTCCTCTTTCAATATAGAAATGAGAACACAGGAGATCAGCTTCTATTTGGGTTACACAATAAAGGTAGGGACTTGAATATCCTCTGGCATAAATTGTCCCTCTGTTCCAGGAAAGAAACCCAAACGATGCAGACATTGTTGACTAAAGTAAAGATCCATGAGAAGCAAATAGCTCTAAGAAGCTAAACTTTCCTATGAGACACTGCACACTTGTTCCGTGTGATTTAGACCCAGCTGCTCATAGGGTTTGTCCTCACAGCAGCACCGTTTTTCTGCGTTGTGTCAGGTGGAGCTGATCAGACGCAGGTCCTATCAGATGGAGCTGGTCTCTGCAAATCATGCTGTTTCAGAGAAATCCCCTCCCCTACAAAGATCATAAGTTGAAACACACCCACAGCTGTAGAAACAGCCAACATCCTGGGAGGTTCGAAAATGAAGAGAACTCTTAGAAGATCTTAAGACCAACTGGTTTAGGAAGATACATTCCAGTGGCGTTCATTCCCACCAGTTGCTTCCTCCTTTCCCAAGGAAATTTCAGGGAAATTTGAGCTCTTGTTGTAAACCAGGTGAGAGTTTCATTTAATCCATTCACCACGACCAAAGTTACAAAGGGCCCTGGTCATTTTGAAGTATCCAATTTTTTTTTTCCCCCAAAATGGACGTTTTCTAATCGAAGCAAATAAAGAAAGCCCCTTGGAAAATAACCCTGTAATTCCTGCTTTCAATCTTTCAAAATGTCACAGTGAGGTCCTCTGAGCCCCTGTCCAGGTGAAATTGTTACTTCTTCAAAGATAGTCTCTCGCTGTGGTCTCATCCATTATGTGATGGAAGGAACCACACATGGGGGCAGCCCTTGGTAGCTGGGAGTGGTGAGAGGGAGCCACACGCTTGGGCCCCATGCTGTGGACCCTTCACAAGGCCCTGATGGAAGAGAGAGCTTTCTAGAAGTGCAGGGTGGAACTGAGATTCCTGTTCACGGACAGGGTAACGTTCTTTAAACCTTGGTCATAAAATCAGTCTGGGACATTAAACTTCTCAGCTTCCCACTCTCTCCTCCCTCAGTGAACTCTGAGGAACCGCAAAAACCAAACCAAACCAAACCACTGTGCTCTGAATTCCATTACATTTTAAAACTTCCAAGTCAGGGGAAATCGTTTTCAATCATTTACCCCAACACAAATAAGTGGGAGGGAAAGGGAAGGAAGAAAAACTGGCCAGCTCCCGAGGTCGCTTTTCTCCACTGACCGCCTGCTTTTGGCGACCTGATAAATTAGAAATCAGTTATTTCCCCACAGCGTTTTGGACATCCTGCGGCGGTATTTTGAAAGAGGAGAAGAGTCCTGTTTGCTCGCCACACACAGGCCTCTTGGACTTTGGTTCCTTGAGTCTGACTCTGAGTTGGGAAGCGCTCCAAGTGACAGAATATTGGCAGGTTCCTCCTCATTGATTCCTCGAGGCTTGTAAGGGAGGGAAGGAGCGCTGCTCAGGACTCGACGGATCTCCTTAGGGGCGCCCCAGCCAGTTAGCCAAAGTTCAAGGAGCTTGACAGACAGAGGCTGTTTGTCTGGCGAGAGCTGTGAACACCCCGGCTGAGCCTACCATCCCGCACCAGAACCTCACTCCTTCCAGCGAAGCCTGGTTTCTGAGCCGGCTCCCGATGGATGGCTCTGTTCTCTGTGCGGAGACCTTTGCCCACCTGGCATGGCATTGGCCCTGCGCTGGGGTGAGCCCTGGATGGCCCCGTATCCCAATCCATACGCTTCACAGTGCCCCGCAGGAGGACAACAGGGCCTGTGCCTTTTACTCAAATAGTTAAAAAAAAAAAAGACAGAAGGTTTAGACAGATTTCCAGGAAACAGGCTGTTAGTCTAGTAAAACCCAGCCAACTTAATTTCAGAATTTGTGATTATTATTTCTGTCCTTATTTTGTATTCAACTCCCCTAAAAAAGAGTTAATAAGTGAAAAGAACTGTGTATGGGCACTAAGCTTTCAAATGACCAACCGCTATACTGGCATCAGGAGAGTTACTATCTCAAGTGTTAGATTTATATATCGTTTCTGTGAAAAAGAACCTTTGAGTGAGTCTTTTAGAAATCCTACTCTTTTTTTTAGAATAGCGAAAGCAACACATGTCATTGTTGAAACTCCAGACAAAATAAGCAAAAAGAAGAAAGTTAAAATCATGGATAATCTCACCATCTAGATAAAAGATTACACTGTTTTGTTAGGCAAGAATCAGCTTTGAGTTGGATACAGCAGAATTTGAATTATGAGCCTCACTGTATGATTCAGAGCAAGTTCGTTGACTGAACATTGATTTTTCTCTCTGTAAAGCAAGACACCTCTCCCCTAGGGGTGTTGGAGCGTTGTGTTAAAGTTTCGGGCACAAAAACCATTGCTGATTGATCATGTCTGTATTTTATCCCCTAGGCTACTGATCAGAGCTCTGGATTAATTTGTACCACCTACAGTTGCAGACAATGAGTTTATTTCATTAGTCTCAAACTCCTTTCTCTCCTTTGCTGCTATGACACGAATTTATGGCTTCAGTATTCTGGTTATTGTTTCCGTTGCTTAAACTTGTGTGGGAGAAGATGTCTACAGAGCCATATTTTATGGTGAGCAAAGCCTGATTTCGCCACTCCATTAATTTTGGCAGTGAACGATGTTCAGGCAAGTCTGAGAGCAACTCGATTTTCTTCCTTATAGGGGATTTATTTTGCTTGGGAGATGCCTGAAGATATTCTTCAACTTGAGTGATGTACTTTTAGGAGAAACTTTGATATTCTAATTGAGATATTCCTGGAACATGGGATGTACTTTTCATCTATAGCTTTAGTAATATCTTAAAATTCAGATAATTCTTTTGTATTATATCTTTGACTATATCTTCCATTTTGAGGTTTTTCCACTCAGATCTTTCAATTATTCTTATATTGGATTATGTTTATCCACTATATGTATTGTCTTCATTATAATTGCTTTAATTGTTTTTTTCATTTGCATTCACTGTGCTACTAATTTAATTTTCAGCAGTTTTTATTCTGTTTTAATTTTATTAGCTCTGAAATGTTGCTGCTTGGTCTTTCATTAGTTTTCTTCCTCTATAAATTGACTTTTTTAATCTCACTGCCTTGCTGTCTTACTGATTGGATGTTTTCATTCAGTTGTACTATAGTGAGAAGGGAGAGTGAGTAATATGCTTCTGTTGCTACGTTAAATTTTTATCTAGGTTAGGCTTTCTGTCTTTTGCATGCTATGATCTCTTTTTTCCCCTTTTCTTCGTTTTCTTCTGCTCAATTTTTTAAGTGAAAAATTTTTATTGTATTCTTTTATTTTTTATTTTTTTGCTGAGGAAGATTCACCCTGAGCTAGTATCTATGACAATCTTCCACCATTTTGTATGTGGATTGCCAGCACAGCATGGCCACTGACAAGTGGTATAGGTCTGTGCCCAGGAACTGAACCTGGTCCACCAAAGTGAAGCTTGACAAACTTACCCACTAGGCCACGTGGCCAGGCCCTCTTTTATTTATTTTTAATTAAACTTTTTATTTTGACACAATTATAGATGCACATGCAGTTGTAAGAAATAGAGAGATGCAATGCATCCTTTGTCAGTTTCTCTCAGTGATAACATCTTGTAAAAACTATAGTGCAATATCACAACTGGGATATTGACATTGATACAACCAATTTTATTCAGATTTCTCCAGTTTTACTTGTATTTGTGTGTGTGTGTGTGTGTGTGGGCACATTTAGTCATATGCAATTTTATCTCATGTGTAGGTTGATGTACTTATCACCACAAGGATTCCCTGGGTTGTCCTTTATAACGACAATTTGCCTATTGTGGACATTTCATATAAATAAAATCATACAACATGTGATCCTTTGTGACTGGCTTCTTTCATTAATGTCTCAAGCTTCATCTATATTATAGCATTTATCGTTACTTCATTCCTTTTCGTTGCTGAATGATATTCCATTTTATTGATACACCACACTTTATGTACCCATTCATCAGTTGATGGACATCTGAGTTGTTTGGACTTTTTGACTATTATATATTGTATTATATATAATGCTATATATATTATTATATATTGTATAATATTATTATATACTATGCTATTATATAATACTGCTATGAGCATTCGTGTACAAGTTTTTGTGTGGACACCTGTCTTCATTTCTCTTGGGTATGGCTAGGAGTGGAATTGCTGGGTCATGTGGTATCTCTACGTTTAACTATTTGAGGACCTGCCAGACTAGGTGCCACAGTGGCTGCACCAATTTCCATCCTCGCCACCAATGTATGAGGCTTCTGATGTCTCTACATTCTTACCAATATTTGTTATTATCTGTTTTTTTGACTAGAGACATCCTAGTGTGTGTGAAGGGGTATCTTAGTGGGGTTTTAACTTGCATTTCTCTGATGGCTGATGATGTCAAGCACCTTTTCATGTGCTCTTTTGGCCGTTCATATCTCTTCTTCGCTCAAATATCTATTCAGATTTTTTGCTCATTTTTTAATTGGGTTATTTTCTTATTATTGAGTTGTGAGAGTTTTTATATAGTCTATATGTAAGCCCCTTGTCAGATACATGATATAACAATAATTTCTCCATTTTTTGGGGTTGTCTTTTCACTTTTTTGATGTTGTCCTTTGAAGTATAAAAGTTTTTAATTTTGATGAAGTCTAATTTATCTATTTTTAATTTTGTCACTTATGCTTTTGTGTCATATCTGAGAAAAGACTATCTAATCCAAAGTCATGAAGATTTATGCATACGTTTTCTTCTATGAGATTTTGAGTTAATTTTTGCATATAGGGTAACATAGGGGTCCAATTTCATTCTTTGCTTGGGATATCCAATTGTTCCAGCAGTATTTGTTGAAATGGCTATTCTTTCCCCATTGCATTGTCTTGGTGTCCTTGCCAAAAATCAGTTGATCGTTGGGGTTGGCCCTGTGGCCGAGTGGTTAAGTTTGTGTGCTCTGCTTTGGCAGCCCAGGGTTTCACTGGTTCGGATCTTGGATGCGGACATGGCATCACTCATCAGGCCATGCTGAGGCGGCGTCCCACATAGCAGAACCAGAGAGACCCACAACTAAAATGTACAACTATGTACTTGGGGGCTTTGGGGAGAAAAAGAAGGAAGGAAAAAAAAATATTGGCAGCAGTTTAGCTCAGGTGCCAATCTTTAAAAAAAATGAAAATCAGTTGATCATTTGATCATTGGGGTTGACCCTATGGCCTAGTGGTTAAATTTGGCGTGGTCTGCTTTGGCAGCCCAGGTTCATGGGTTCAGATCTCAGGCACGGACCTACACCACTTGTCAGCCATGCTGTGGTGGCAGCCTCCATATAAAGTGGAGGAAGATGGGCACAGACGTTAGCTCAGGCCTAATCTTCTTCAACAGCAACAACAAAAAATTAGTTGAGCGTAAATATGAGTTATGTTTTGTTTTTTAATCCCTGAACTCTCAGTTCTGTTCCCTGGAGCTCTGTGTCTGTCCTTAGGGTAGTTGCTGATGCTTCCTCCCTGGACCTGTGTGTGTGTGCTTTTCCCCAGTTCTCCCGTATGAAGACCGCTTTTCGATGTCATAACTTCCTTGAAAGTGTCACCTCTACTTCTTGTCAGGGCCTGAGAACTTCTGTTGTTCTCCTCTGCCCACGATCTCGTGCTCCCAGGCACCCGTGGGTCTGCAGCCACCCTGCAGCTCTCCCTGCTGCCACTGCTTTCAGCTGCCTCCTACCAGACATCCCAACTAGGTCACGTTCCTGTCAGGGCTCTGAGTCAGGCAAGGTGGAAACCGGTCCCTCGGGTGTCCCAGACAAGACTGGAGGGTACAAACGAGTTCCACGTCTCTCCTTCCATCCTGAAGGAGGACCAGGGAATTGGGCCATTTCCTCCTGATTCTACCATGCCGAGGCGGAGATGGGGCAAGGGCAAGGAAAACACCACACAATTTCCTACTGTTTGAGTGTGGCTTCTTCTTGTTTAGGGGTTTGCTTGGTTGCTGCAGATCCATACGGCTTCTATAGTTCCCACAAAACTGCTTTGGTCTGTATGTTGTTGCTTACTTGGCATTTCTGTGGGCCTGTAGCTTCCTGGTCTGCCATCTTGCTGATATCACTGCCCTGTCTGGGACATTTTTAAGTTTCTCACAGCTGTGGGTGTTGCCTGGGCTCTGCTGGATGGTTCTTCTGCTCCCCCTGGTGTGGCCGGGAGTGCAGCCTTCCACAAGGTGGGAGCCAACATTTTCCATGTCTGTCTTTCTCCATTGCCAAGACCACAGAGCAGCAGTGCCTTATGCCCTTTGTTCCTTGAAAGCGAGTTTGTGTTTTGATGAGACTCGCTCTTCGCCACAGCCCTGCTTCCTAAGACTTCGGCACAAGGCTCGGAGAGGCTGAGCGGGAAACACACCTGCCTGCTCCTTCCCTAGGATGTGCTTAAGATTCCATCCCTTCCTTTCCCCCTCAACCTTTGGGCCTCAGACCAAGCCCGTACCTCCCGGACCTCAGTATCCCCACTCTTCCTGCTCAGTGGATTGCTGCCTAACTCTTCCTTCCCTATTAAGAGTGGGCTGTATTTGCCCAACAGATCAAGGGGCTTATAAGGTCTTTCCAGATAGGTCTGAACACCTGCTGATTGGTGTCAGAGGCTCCCATGAAACTCCCTGGGCTTTTGTGCACAACGATCAGAGCAGCAGGACCCTGCTGGTCCTCTGGCCGTGCTCAGACAGGTCTGAATTGATCAGGCTGACCAGTTTAGCCTCTGTCTTAGTCTGTTTGGGCCACTATAACAAATTGCCGTAGACTGGGTGGCTTATCAACAACAGATATTGATTTCTCACAGTTCTGGAGACTGGAGGTCCGAGATCAAGATGCCGGCATGGTCAGGTTCTGGAGAGAGCCCTCTTCTGGGCTGTAGACTGCCGACTTCTTGTTGCATCTTCACACGACAGAAAGAGAGCTGGCTAGCTAGCTCTTTGATCTCTTCCTATAAGGGCACTAATCCTATTCATGAGGGCTCCACTTTCATGACCTAATTTCCTGCCAAAGGCCCTACCTCCAAATGCCATCCCATGGGTATTACGGTTTCAAAATATTAATTTGGGGGGGGGGGGACACAAACATTCAGTCCATAACAACCTTGCTCTGGAACTCTGGTACATTTTGCTGAGAAAAAGGATGCCTAAGGATAGCTAGTGACTGGGAAGAACGGAAGCCTGGCAACCAGATTTCCAGCTCAATAATGGCGTGGACCCTGGCTTATTGGGAAGAGGTCTATTATAGACTCTGCCTGCTATGTGTCCACTCACATAGAGGCAAAGGAGATGTCTGCAGCCCTTCCTTCTTGAAATGGAAGAGACACCTTTTTATTCTGTTCCTAAAACTCTATTATCTTCAGTGCTCTTGAAGGCCTTGGCTTCCTTCTCCAATTCCAAATGCATCTCAGATCCTCCTCATTCTTTTACGAACCGCTTGGCTCTCCTTTTCTGGCAAACCGTCTTGGGGTCGCCCAGCTTAGCACTCTCCTCTTCACAGCCCTCTGATGAGACTTCCCTCCGCCATCACTGACCCTTGGGCACCTATCCTAGTGGGGTGAACTTCTGTGTTCCCTTCTAGTTCTGTAGGATCGAAAAGAAAAGGGAACGTTTTACAGCAGGATGACCCGCATTGTGTCCTCAGGTGTGAACTCCATTCTGTTATGGATATTCCTTTTCTGGAAGTAGTTTATTTAGCATTTCCCATGGTAACCAACACAAACACACTCATTTCCACTGAACTTTTGTAAATTTAGGGGCAACCCCAGCCCAGAGTAGGCATGGCAAGATGAGGTGGTCTAGTCATACCTGTCCAAGGTGTGTGGCAGTAAGATGGTAGAAAAATCATGCAACGATTTGATCCATATGTTGTCACTTATCCATTCCCATCCATCACAGACATCACTAACCTGTCATAATATTTGTTCTTGTTGAGCACAAATTTGGCCTCAGCATCTTTCTTATCTTAGGACCATAGTGACAACACGCTGTGAAATTTGGCATGTGAAATAAATCTTATTTTCTCTTCCGAAATATAAAGAAGATGGTTTTAATTATTCAGAGTGAAGAGAGTAAGGGAAAGGCTGATCTGAACAGCCTGAGGACGGAGAGGAAGAAGAGATGGAGGGAAGAAAATGAAGCGGCAGAGCTGGGCTGTGGGGGCTGAACAGTCACCAGGAGACAATGATGGAAGGGCTCCACGTGGGGGGAAACAAATAAGGATTAAGAATCTATTCCTGGAAGGAGGGACATTTGGGAAACTTCGTGAAGAGAGCTGCTAGGATGGAAACCATAATCTGAAGCTAAAGCAGTTTTGATTCGGGTTCTAGCCAAGACAAGACTCCGCTTCCCCAGGGCTCGGGGGAGTTAGCAGAGAAGTTAAGTCGGGCTCAAGAAGTGGGAACAATGGAAGGCAAGGAGGGGGAGCTGTCCACCTGGAGGTCAGGACCCGGAGAGATGTCCCCAGGGACCTAAAAGGGAAGGATGCCTGGAAGACTAGAGTACAGATTTTAAGCACTTCCTGAAAAATATATCCTCTTACCTGTCATTCATTCATTTACCCATAAATCGTAGTACAGAGTTTCTTCACACATCTCTAACAGTGTGTTTGCGTGCAAGGGACAGAGTGGGGCTGGGGCCACAAACCCAGAGGAGCAGTTTTCAGAGCAAAAAACAGACCCCTAAACTTTAGCTGGTGGCTATGAATTTCTCATACTGGAAAGTCATGAGAAATCATGTGAGAAATCAGATGGAGACATGCTGTCTGGGGGCTTCCTCTGGGGTTATTCGGTTTTGTCTGAGTAACAGAGTTTGAGATCCTCATTCTTCCCCGATTTGCCAAAGGGGACCACCTTCCGTCACCTTCGCCTGTGAACGTTCCAAAACATAATCAAGCTGGGACACCTGGCTTTCCCATCTCCCTCCAGTTTAAGCTCTGGTTTTATAATATTTTGGCACACAGGATACCATGATGCAGATCAAGAAGAGTGTCTGTCTAACTGGATGAGGCCAATGTCCAGGGAGCTTCTACGCTGGTTACTGCTGATGTTTCGATGACACATTGATAAGGAAAGACAGGGTGTGAAGGTTTGTGTTGATTTCTTAATGTTAACTTGAACATTGATTTCAGTTGATGTTAATTAACTGGCTGCTCTGGGAGCACTTACTCGTTTTGTCTTTTACTCTTTCTTGCATGAAGGTACATCTGCCTGTGCCAGTCAAGCCCATGACTGATTTGCTGGGTCTCGTTGATTCAATGCCCATAGCTCTCTCACCTTCACTTCTTGATTCTCTGCCTACACCACGTCAGGGTATCATTACCTCTTACCTGGTCCCTTACAAATCCTGCAATAATCTCCACCTCTCTCCTCATTTTAGGCTGTTTTACCAACTTCTGCCAGGTAATTATTCTTAAACCATGATTTTGATCATTTCGTTCTCTGGCTCAAAGGAGAAACTTTACCCAGTACTCCAAACCCTTCAGGGCTGGAACCAAACTCTCCTCATGGACTCTCTTTTTAAGTGAAACTGAGCTACTTACTCCTCCTTTTCAATGATGTGTGTCTTCCTGTTTCCTTGCCTTCTGTTACTTCCTTCCTTGGAATGCCCTTCTCCCAGCTTGGCACGTTTAAATTTTACGTATTTCTTTCTAAACCAGTGTTTCTCACCCTGGGCTGCACAATGGATCACCTGGGGAGTTAAAAAAAAAAAAAATCCCACAAGGTTGTAATCTATCATAATCTTAATTAAAAAAAAAAAAAAATCCCAGTGTCCAAGCCACAGCCCAGACCAATTCAATCAGAACCTACAGAGGGTAGACCCGGGCGTCAGGATTTTATTTTGAGACTTTTTTCCCATGGTGGCAAAAATATACGTAACATAAAATTTACCATTTTAACCGTTTTAAGTAGAGAGTTCAAAAGTCATTGACTTAAGTACATTCACATGTTGTGTGATCACCATCACCATCCATCTCCGGAACTTTTTCATCATCCCAGCTGAACAAGAGCATCCCGCTGTACCCATTGAACAATAGCTTCCCCTTCCCGTGTCCCCAAGCCCTGGGAGCCACCATTCCACTTTCTGTCTCTATGAATTTGACTATTATAGGGACCTCGGATAAGTGGAATTATACAGTATTTATTCTTTTGTGTCCACCTTATTTCACTTATCATAATATCTTGAACGTTCATTAATATTGTAACACGTGCCAGAATTTCCCTCCTTTTTAAGGGTGAATAATAATCCATTTGTTTGTATACGCCACATTTTCTTTATCCATTTATGTGTCGATAGACACTTGGGTTTTTTCTACCTTTTGGCTATTGTGAATATGCTGCTATGAACATCAGTGTACAAATATAGTTCAAGTCTCTGCTTTCAGTTCTTTCATGTATATATCCAGAAGTGGAATTGGTGAATCATACGGCAAGTCTATGTTTAATTTTTTGAGGAACCTACAACAGTATGTTTTAAAATTCCCAGGTGACTCTAGTGTGCAGCCAAGTTGACCCCACTGCCATGGAGCCTTGCCTGATTCCTCCAGCTAAATGTAACCTCTTCTTCTTCTGATCTCAGCTAGCATTTTAATGAATTTATCTTATGGCACCTATTTATTTCCATGCTATGTTATTTATATCATTATATTTATATTGTTATACTTTTGCTAGATGCTGAGTAGATGATGACAAGCACAACCCAAAAAAACTAGATTTCACAGAGCTTGCAATTAAGCGGAAGAGACAGACATTAATTATAGAATCATGTAAATGAATAGTTACAAACCAAATATCCGCTATGAAAGAAAGAAACCTGGTTCTATTGATGGCAAATTAACAAAGAAACTGACCTAAACTAGAGGTGGCGGTCAGGGAGTCTTCCCTAAGGAAGAGATGCTGGGGTTTAATTCTAAGAGATAAGAAGGAGTTATGTGAGCATATGGTGAGAAGGAAGACATTCCAGGTGGAATAAGCACAGGTCAATGGATGAAGAGCAGGCCGGTGTGGGTAGGATAGGGGTAGCAAGGGACCAGTGCTGCAAGAGGAATTGGTCATTTGCGGGAGATGGACCACGCAAGACCTTGCAGGCATTTTAAGGATTTGGGTCTTTATTTCAAAAGCAATGGGGAACCATTAAAGAGTTTTAAGCAGTGTGGTGACATACTTGGATTGGCATTTTGAACAGATCATTCTGCTGCCCTGTGGAGAAGGGATTCGATGGGGTTAGAGTGGTGGTGGGGAATGGTTCCAGTGGTCCAGTGAGAGAGGCTGGCTCCTTGGATGAGGGAGGTAGCAG
>NC_060282.1:76658357-76699367 GCF_021613505.1 Equus quagga
GGCTGGCTCCTTGGATGAGGGAGGTAGCAGTGGTGACAAAAAAAGTGTCAGAGTTGAGAAATGCTTAAGACAGATGATCCTTGATGATGGATTGGACAGAGACAACCAGGTGAGGGCCCTGTCAGGGATGATGTCTACTTTTCCGACTTGTTCAAAGCTTTGAGATTGTAACTATGCTTGATTGAACTTTGCATGCCTCCAGAATACCCTGCACAAAACATATGTCCACTGAATAAGGATCTTCAAATGAATGAATGAGTCAACAAACCAACCATTATATTAAATTGAACACACCCCTATCAAGCATGCTGAATAATACTACCCTCCAGCTTATTTTTTTCTGCAGATGGATATTTGCATGATTGCCTCAATTGAATCCAATTCAAAATGTTTTCTTCTGCTCCTCTAGCCAGCACTGTGCTAGGCACTGGAAATACACATAGAAACAATATATTGTCTGCCTTTGGGTAGTTCCAAATACAGTGGCCAAAAGGACACACAAATAAATAATTACAACCAAATATAATTGTAGTAAGAAATGCTCACTTTAACGGCGAAAAGAGTGCAGAGGAGGCAGTGATTAATGTTTTTCCTAAGAGAGCTAGGAAGTTTCCCAAGGCAGAAATGTAAGTGCAACATATTCGAAGCTGAGCCGAGGGGGTTTGTTTGTTTTGTTTTGTTTAATGTACTTGGATGTTTTAGGGAATTGCAAGCTTATCGTGGTTAGAGCCTGGGAGACCACACTGGCAATATCGCCAGGCTGGGGAAGGAGGTAGGAAAGAGGAAGGAAGAGGGAGATTTTGGCCAGAGGTCTGAGCATCACAACAGCATAGGGGTTGGAAAGAGGGAGGAGGCCAAAGTATATTCCATGGTACCTTGGCCCTAAGATATTTTTGTAAATCAAAGGATTTCATGGTCAAATAATTTTGGTAGACACTGATAATTACATCTTCCTCCTGGAGATTTGTCTGCACATTGCCGTATCAAAGGCTCTGCGGAAGAGAAATTGGTTTAACTTTGTTCAATATGGGATTTCTCAAGCACATTTGACTGATAAAGGCCCTTTTCTCTCATATTTCTTATCACACATATTGGCATCCCGCAGGGGGTAGTCTGATATATTGGTCTATCGCTATCGATATGGACCAGCTATGGAAGCTCGGCTGTAGACCAGCTATAGGTAGCCATATTGGTCTGAGGGTCAGAGATGGTTTCCATGGTTTTGCTGTAATTAGGGTCAAGGTGTAGAGTGTGTTTTTGCTACTAATGGGCATATATGGTGTGACCGTAGATCTTTCAGATGGAACACTGAGCTGAGCAGGACACGATATAGGGCAGGGCTTAGCTCTCTGCTAGCAGGAGGCAAAAGAGGAGAAACACAGATTCAGGGTTTACTAAAACACGCGAAATGCCACTTCAAGAGTAGAAAAGGCACTATGTGTAGACTCCTAGGTACTTGTGACCCGGTAAGCAGAAGATTGTTTTATTGACGCTGTGAGACATTGTTAAACCATAACAGCGACTGTGTTGTTACTTCTAACTGGTTTAGTGTCGTTTTGAACTTTTAATCCCTTTGAAAGTACTGCCCCAATTTCTGATATTTGAAAGGGTTCTATGAATAGAAAAAGTTGAGACCTGTTGCTACTTTCCTGTCACAGCCTCTGAAGGACAGCAGAGTATCAATCTCAGTTCTCAGTGGCCAGCCATGGGGTGGAGGCAGGGGTTCCAAGCAGGAAGGCAGAGCTCGGGGGCCGGGGACCTAGCATGAGGCTGTTGGATTGGCACGTCCAGCATCCATTTCTCCTCCTGGCAAAACACCTTGATTTTCCCTTTAGGAAGTTTCCTGAAATGTATTGTGGTACTTGAGTGTACAGGAGCCATCTTGTCCCTGTGTGGTGGAATAGTGAATCTCTCTCTTCCCCAAGCTTCTGTATTGCTCTTGTAACCCAATGGCTCATGGGTTCCTCCTCTGAAAATTTTGTCCTAGAGAGCAAAGCCTTTTTAGTTTTTACAGGCTCCTTCCTACATGTCCTAGACAGTACATGTCACGTTGCTGGGACTAAAAATAAAATGAGTGAAAGATGACCAGATCTGGCATAAAATATCTCTTCAATCAGTTACAGAATGGCTAAACCACTTCACTGCAATGTAAGCAATTACAGGGGCGCACACCAGAGCCCACTCGACTCTCCTATTTTCTTTGAATATTAATCACACAGCTTTTTTCTTTCTGGCTTCTTCAGGACTTACCCATAAGTTCAGATCAGATGGCACCCTGGAAGGCTCAATATTATTCCAAGAAAAAATTAATATTATGTTGATATTCCACTCACAGAAATTTGCTTTTGCTTTTTCCAGGGTGAAAGTTCTTGATCTGGAACCCTTGGGGTGCTTTCAAATAGCTTTTATTTGATCTTCCTTTTGAAGTTCATGTGGCGCTTTCAGGTCTGGAGGAAAATAATTCTTCCTTCTGTCCCTGGATTTCTCTAAAAACAAAGCAAAACAAAGAAATCTTCATTTTTTGTCTTCTCTGCCTGGAATATGGCTTGGAGCTCATCTAAGAATTTAAATTCTACCTGAGGAACTTTGGTCCCGAGACGTTCATCTTTCTTGTACAATTGTAGTGCGATCCAAGCTTCACTGTACATTTAAATTCTCCCACTCGGGTGAGACAAGTTTATCCAAAATCATATGTACTTTTAGATGATTCTCCTATATTTTTTTCATAACTTCAGATTCTACACGTTAATAGAGCAGAAAGAATAGAACTCTGTTAATACATTAGGAAGGGCCCTTTTCCCCGAAATAAAATGCAAAGGAATGCAGGCGAGTCCTTGATCCTATGGAATAGTTCTGATTTTCACTGTTAGGTAGAAACTGTAGTCAGAAGGATGTTAGACAAGCACACCTTGTTTCAATAAAACTCACTAGGAGTGAGGAAGGGAAGATCATAACTTTACAGATGTCTGGACATCTTGGAAGCTTTTAGTGCCAAAGTAAACAGAAAATAGGCAGTCATCATCTTGGATTTTTAAAGGTCTCAGAGAGGTTTGCCCTCGGTGCATTTGTGTTAGGGCACAAGCAAGGACTTGATTCTGAGTTGACTGCGTGTGCAGGGAAGCACAGATGACTAATCACTGACACAGAAGCTTCCCACACCAATATTGGGTCCAGTAGGATATTAGAGTGACGCACTTTGTATGAGAAAACAGGTCATAGATGACCCAAAGGGAATCTAGCATAGTAGTGCAGTAACATCCCTATTTAGGGTTTCCGTTAAGGAAAAAGGAAAAGGAAAACTTCACGTTGGTTATCTAATGTCTAGATAACATGCATTTATTTATTTATTAAAAAGCAATGATGAAATTCCGGCTGAGTACGAGGCAATGCTCTAGGTGCTAGGAATAGAACGGTAAAGAAACAGTCCGCGCCCTTGTGCAGTTCACATTCTGGGGACAGACAGACATTCATATAAACTAAATAAACCGATTTACTCTTGTTGACGCCAATTCTTATTTTACTAAGGAAATAACCAGAGAAACAGAGTAGAGCATGACTGATAGTGACGGAAGCGGTATGGACATGGTGAGGACTACCCAGGACGGTTAGGGAAGACCTCTCTGTGGCGATCCCATTGGAACTAAGGCTGAATGACGAGAAATAGCCAGACCCGCGAAGGGCAGCAGTGGAGCGTTTTAGGCCCAAGAGCAGCAGGAGCAAGGAGTGAGGTCGAGGCTCGAAAGGAAGACAACTTGTGGCTAAGGCAGAACAGGAGAAGCAAAAAGAAAATGGAAAGTTATCCATTTAAGCACCAAATTTGGATGGGTTTTTTTCCCTTTTTTGTCGATTTTATTGAAGTATAATTTATGTAAAATAAAATGGATACAGTTTAAGGATAAAGTTCAATGCATTCTGACATATGTATTCACTTTGGCTTACTCTAAGATCCCATAGATTTTTCTCTGGTTTTCTTTTAAGAGTTTTATAG
Organism: Equus quagga; assembly: GCF_021613505.1. NCBI lineage: Eukaryota > Metazoa > Chordata > Mammalia > Perissodactyla > Equidae > Equus > Equus quagga. The sequence goes on from NC_060282.1 coordinate 76,662,346, forward strand.
TTGTAGCTTTTGCATTTGGATCCATGATCTACTTTGAGTTAATTTTTGTTTTTAGTTTAAGTTGAAGGTCAACGGTCATGTTTTTCCCACAAGGATATCTAGTTGTCCCAGTATCAGTTTTTGAAAAGACTACCCTTTCTCCATTGAATTACCTTGGCATCTTTGTCAAAAGTTGATTGACCCTGTATATGCGTCTCTGTTGCTAATCTGAGCTATTGGTCTATATGTCTCTCCTTTCATCAATGCCACACGGTCTTGATGACTGTAGCTTTATAGTAAGTCTTGCTATCAGGCAGTGTAGACCCTCCAATTTTATTCTTATAAAAATTAAATTGTTTGGTTATTTGAGGTTCTTTGATTTGGGATATGAATTTTAGAATCAGCTTATCGATTTCTACAAAAAATCCTTGTGAGGTTTAACGGGATTGCATTGAATCTATAGATCAGTTTGTGGAGAGCTGACATCTTAGCACTGTTGGGTCTGCTGATCCGTGAATGTCATATATCTCTATTTATTTGGGTCTTTTTAAATTTCTCTCACTAATGTTTTGAAGTTTTGGGTTTCTATGTCTCATATATGTATTGATAATATCTTCCTAAACATTGCATGTTTTTCATGCTACTGTAAATGATCTTTCCTAAAAGTTTATCTTCGAGTATTTTTGGTCATATAGAGCAATACCATTGATTTTGAATATCAGCCTAGGATCCCGCAACCTTGCTAAATTTACTTATTTGTTGTAGTAGGTTTTGGTTGTTTGAAATGGATTAAAAAAGGTCTTAAGTGAATGTTCAATCGTATGTGTTTGTAACTGAGGTTGAAGGCAGGAAACAGGCTGTGATGTTGAGGGCTCAGCGCCTCTCAGCACATCTGGAGGCTGTCGAGGCTGAGTACGGGGCTGGGAGCACTTGAAACCAAGACGCCTCCTGACAAAGTCCTCATGCTGAAGAGCCAGCTGATGAGTCACATTTGGTTCAAGGACTGGGAGCTTTTGGAATGGAGATGCCCACAAGAGGTGAGATCTTTATCTGTAGTAAACATTCTAAAGAGCTATTTCACTAAAACCTTTTACAGCAAGTAATCCTTTGGAAGCCACTTGGGATAAAAGGTAACCACAAGCTAAAAAGACAAAGAGGAGGATCTCACTTTATTTCTGTGGTAATGAGCGCGCGGGCGTGTGTGTGTGTGTGTGTGTGTGTGTGTGTGTGTGTGTGTGTGTGTGTGAGAGAGAGAGAGAGAGAGAGAGAGACATAGGGAGGGGATGAGGGAGGGAGAGAGAGAGAGAGAGAAGAGAGAAAATTTAATGACATAGCAGAACTAAAAACTCACTGAGGTTAAGTAGCTGGCAGGAATTCCACACCTCTGTTCTCCCTCGCTCACCCGACTCTGCAAGCGCCCCATCCCCATGCCACGCATGCTTAAATGAAGTCTATTACATTGAAAAATACAGAGAGTTTTGTTGTTGCCACTGTTGTTTGAACAGTTAGGTGATATGGTTGATCACAGAGGCATGAACCAGAACCAGCAGTAGTCGGGAGAATAAGAGGAAAATTTTGGCAGACTTTGGACCTCTACAGGGCGTGAAAAAAGAGGCCAAGTTGACCTCATCTAGAGCTCCTGGGCCAGGCTACTCAAACTGACATGGAGAATTCACATGTAGCAACAGGGCTGCATCTTCCTATCTCACCTCCTATCTTTAGAGCAGTGTCCGGAAATGTGCACATTTGAAATTTTGGAGAGGGCTGGCCGTTGAAAGATTTAAGGCAATTCTGTGATCACAGAACCCCAGATTTGCTGGTCCATTTTCCACCTGCCTAGGGAAGAGCTGCTTTGAGAGCTTTGTGTAGGGCACCTCCCTGTTCCCTCTGGTCATTTTAACTTCCCATCTGAAACTGTGCCCAGGTATTTAGTTCATTAATTCGCTTATTTACTCATTTATTTAAAAAATATTTGTTGACAGCCTACTATAGGCCAGGCATTGTTTTCGGTGCTGGGGCTTCAGCAGCAAATAAAACAGACAAAAATATTTATCGTCATGGAGTTTATATGTTAAACCATTCCTTCAACAACCATTTGTTGTCCTAGGACTTGGATCTGATTTCACAGTTTCACTAGAGGGAGAAAAAAATAACCACATAAATGTCAAAATGGAGGTAAGCGTGGGGTATTGTGGAATTGGTGACCCTATCCTGGGGAATGAGAAGCCTTCCAATAGGTGATGTGAGACTTGAGTAGAATGAGTATGGAGGGTAGGTAAAATTTTCCTCTGCTTTCCTAGGGGCTCCACCTGGGACTGGCATAAGATGGATTAACAGGCGAAAAGCAAACAAATTTTATTTTCATGTACATGGGAGCCCTCACAAGAAAAAAAAAAAATGAAGGCCCAAATAAGTGAGTAGGCCTATGTGTCTATATACTGGGTTAAACAAAGAGTAACAATTGTGGGAAAGGAACTAAAATATATGGTAGGTTTGGGGAGGGGGGGACTAAAGGAAGATGCTTAATTTTAACAAGGTCTGTGTGTACAGATTTCTCTTGGCCTCAACTCCCAGTTTCTGGTGATAAGAGTGTTTCTTCCTCCTGGTACAGGGAGGGCACCATTCACACGGGAATTTTGTCCCCTGCTATAAGGGAGAAAAAGGAAATTCGAGTGTCTTTCTTGCATCTGCTGTTTTTCGTGTGCCTTTAATTCAATCAATATGCCAAAGTGGCATATTTTGGGTAGCATGTTTTGAACGTCTTCAAGTAGGAATTAGCTGAGTGAGAAAATGGGACAGGCATTCCTGGCAGAGGGACAGTAGTCCTTGTAGTGGCCTGGGGGACTACCCCAGCATGGCTCCCGTGTGGGCTGGGAAGAAGGAGTGGGGGCAGTTGAGGCTGTAACTTTAAGCAAAGTTTCGTCATTGAAGGCCTCGTATGTGATGGTGTAACAGTGTCTTATTGCTCCTGTAACACGTTACGTCAACACAAATTTATCATCTTACAGTTCTGGAGGTCGGAATTCTGAAATGAGTCTTACTGGGCTAACATCAAGGTGTCTACAGGGCTGCATTCCTTTCTGGAGGATCCAAAGGAGAATCCGTTCCTTTGCTTTTTTCCAGCTTCTAGAGGCCACCTGCATTCTGTGGCTTGTGGTCCCTTCTCCATCTTCAAAGCAGGCAGCGTAGCATCTTCAACTCTCCCTGTGCCTTCTGCTTCCGTCTTCCACTTTTAAGGACCCTTGTGATTACACTGGGCCCCACTGAGTAACCCAGAATAATCTCCCCATCTCTGGGTCAGCTGATGAGCAGCTTCAATTTCATTCTGCAATCTTAATTACCCCTTGACGTGTAAGGGTACATATTCACAGGTTCTGAGGATTAAGACATAGACATCTGGGTGGGGGGGGGGCATCATTCTCCCAACCACAGATGCGGAGCTACTGAAGGGCATAAGCCGAGGAGCAATATGGTCAGATTTGCCTGTAGAGGAATTGCTATTATATTGTTGGAGATTGGGCTGCGGCTGGGGTTGGGTGAGGGGGTGGACAGGAGGTGGGGGGTACAGAGGTTGTAAATAAAAAGCCCAGTTAAGAGACCATTTCAGTAATTAAGTGAAAAATGATGAGTGCTCGTCTGCACACACTTTAGGTAATTTAACTCTAGGATTCTTAGAAGAATTTAATCTAAGTTTGAGACACACCCCATAGTGTGGAGAATAGGAAATTGTTTTTTAATCCTGGTTTAAGGCATGAATAACTTTGGAACAAAGGCTAATCTTCACACGGAGTTTCCTTACTTTTCCCCAAGAAGAAATGTTTTCTTAGTTTGTAAAATGGGGATGTTGGATTAGATCATCTTTAAAGTTCTCTCCGCACTAACTTCTCCAATTCTGTGAAAAGGAGACGGGTGTTTTTCCACCTTACTTAGATAGTGACTTGAAAAGAAATTAACACATGACTGGAAAGACCTTTGTGAATATGACAATAGAGCTGATGCTAAAGCTGATGCTAATGCTAAGCCATCATTCTACCAAACTGCAGACGACTAGAGCAAGATGCTTCAACGCAGGAAATAGGGACCACTCTGTGAATTCCAGGAGCTGGGAGCCTCTGAAACTCTCAGGGTGTGTTTTCAAAAGAAACATGGCAGATTTTAGTTTCAATTCTTTTCAACGTTGCAGGTGGGAAGAATGGACTGAGGAGTGGATTCCTACTGTGTCCTTCAGGACTCTTGGTGGCAACTGAGGGGAGCTGACTCTGCCTGGGAAGGACCTTGAAGATGCAGGGACTGGCTGGGGGCCGAAGTCTGAGCCAGGAGGACCATCAGGAAACAAGGCAACACGGGGGCCTCAGAGCTGGGAGCACAGACACGGGGCACTGCAGCAATGTCTGGGACATTGTGCCACCCCTGTTTCTGCACAGGATCTGACCTCAAATTGTTCCCTCCATCTTTGTGTTACTAGCAGGATGTTCCAAGCCCTGGGAGCAAACATCTGATCGGTCACGTACCCACCCCCTTAGCTGGAGAGGAAGAATCCGGCCCCCTCAGCTTGGCCTCCCATCTAGCCCACCATTCACAATGAGAAATCTCCTTGGAGGAAGAACAGATTCCAACAAGTGTGTGTATGTGGTGGGGTGGGGTGAGAAGGGAAGGCTAGATAGCCAAAAAATGACAAATGTCTTTTAATCCAACTATCTTGTCTTGTCTCTCTCATCTCTTTGCCTCCTCTTGGCTACTTTTTAGTTTGTTATCTTACTAAACAGGAGGTATGCCACATCAATTTAGACCGATGATCAAAGTAGGATCCCAATTACCAGGATGAGTGAGAAAATGAGACTTTTAAGAGTCACATTGATTCTTTTGAGATTGCCATCCTGATAAAGCATCCTAGATGCTGTAAATCTAAACCCTAACCTAGGTGGAATTTTTCAGCCAATATCTAATTTGTCTTTGCGGTGCAGACACAGCTTCTGACTGCATCCCAGCTAAGGCTGTGTGGACAGACAGGACAGGAGTGGAGCAGAGTCTGGAAGGACCATCACTTTGGGAAACAGGTGCACTTGTAGCAGAGATGTTTGACCACAAGCTCATCATGCCCATTTGGTTCAGTACCACCCCTGTGTGTGCGTAGCAATTCTTCTAGTCGGTGCTCGATGGCAGAGCTTAGCTCCATTGACTGCTTTGTTCTCCAGACACGTCTGTTTACCGTGAATAGGACCAGAGATAGATGGGGATATCCTTCAGTGCTAAATTTCACCATCATAGCGGTCCCAAGTGAGAAAACAAGAGAACACCCCCCGACTTGGGAAGAAAAGGGCCAGCTTTTAAGGGGTCCCTCTTTGTGTGTGTCTGGCTTAGAGGCTGGGACAAGCCCACGTTTCCTGGTAGGAGAGGAGCCAGTGGGCAGGCTGCGTCACTCCAGTTCTGTGCTTGCGGGGCAGCACGCTGGGGCAGGAACCAAGGCCAGGATGAGAGGTGGCTGCTGGTGCTGTGCAGACGTCCCCTTGGCCATCTCTGAAGGTGCCACTGATTCTCCCCATCAAAGAGCCAGCATTTGGGCACCTGCCATGACTGGGACTGGGCAGCTAGGTTACAGGTGTTTTGCTTCTTTGCTTTTCACCCTTCTCTCCTGTGCTTTACTCTCCCTAAACCCTGGAGGGGCCTGAAGCGGCCAGCAGAGGAGAGAGCAAGAGAGGCAGATGTGGGGTAAGGAGTCCAAAGAGCAGGCCCTCCCCTCCATTGCTCTGAGCCCTGCAGAGAGCAACATTAAGGGGGAGGGAGGCAAGCGAGGCTGGGAGGGCATTGTGTACCAGTTGATATACGGGTTAGGAAATAGTGGTCTCGGTTACAGACACTAGGAATCAAACTCAGGTTTTTCAATAATTGTCATAAGGTGGGGTCACGTATATATCCGTCACTGGAATGAAAATGGCAAAGTTTGGCAATGCCATTTCCATTCAGTCATTTAAAAAGCAGTTATTGAATGCTTTCCAGGTGCTGGCTGTATCTACAGAGCTGTCTTTCTGTATTTAGCATTGAGAAGGGCTGAGCCCCTCGTTGGCTTTCCACGGCTGTTTATAAGATTCCCGCAGAGGCTCTCAGAGAGATCCGTCTTACTGAAGCCGTTAATGTGTCCTTTTTCGTCATTGCCGACACTGTTGACTGTAAAATGCACACACCATAAATCAGATGGGTGATTCCGTACTGGGGAGTATCTGATTACTGCGTTCTGGCAGTTTATTTCCTAAATATTTCTAAATGAGTCAAGTACCCAGAAGTGGCGAGACTTTCACCCCTCCAAATCCTGCCTGACGGTTCTGAAGGACGAACATTCCTGCAGGAAGGGGCTCGTTTCTCACCTCTCTGTCGCTAAATTAGAAGTTAACCACTTTCTACGACTGAATTTAGAGCCTTGTATTGCAGCCAAAACACAGTGTGGATTAGACAACTAAAGATGTCTTTTCAAGTGAAACAAAGAAGTTAATTAAAGCCAGACAGGAAGCGTCTCCCGTGTGGTGTCTGGCATTGTACCATCTCTCGAGAGCCTGCAGGCGCCAGCAAGGAGGGGGCAATGTGGCAGGTGGTTGTTGGGAACCTCAGGCAGACCATGAAGTTGACAGAGAGCCCCTCAGGGGATCTGCAGCTTCCCCCACTGGTAGCGCTGGTCAGCAGGCGGAGGCCCAGGCCCAGAGGGAGGGAGTCAGTGTCATGCGTGTGCATGTGTGCAAGCGTGCATATATGTATGTGCAAGCACTCATGTAGGACCTGGGCAGGGTAAAGGGGGAGAAGGACATGAAAAGAGTCACAATGATAACAAAAGGGTGTCTTTTCTGTTCCCCAGTATAAAGGGACAGGGTCTCGGAAGAAAGGAATGAAGAGCACCAAATGTGCTGGGCAGGATAAGAAGTCGGGCACTTCCTGGTATTTCACGTAATGCCCTGGGGCGAGCATTGTCCCGTTTTTACAGATGAGTGGACAGAGGTAGACGGAGTGGCTAGTTAATCCGCAAAAGGTTAAACTGGTGAATAAGCAGCTCTATTGGGATTTGGATTCTGGTCTTTGACACCAAAGCCGGCCTGCAGACATCCCATTGCCCACACTGCCTCTCCAACGGCCCCTTCTTGCAGTTCCTTCCAAGAGATGCGTCTCCAGGTGACTTACCAAATGGCACTTTGGAGGGAAAGCGCTGCCTTGCTAGCCTCTGTGTCTCCACCTATAGACGGAGGCAGATGCATGGGGTTGGCTCGAAGATGCCTTCAAGCTCTAACCTTCTGTCTGTGAAGCCCGGAGAGTCTGGGGGACGGGAACCCGGACTCCAGACTGAGCTCATCGTGGTGGAATCTTACCTCATCATCAAGCTCAGACACACATGATGGTATTTAGTTTCTCTGAAGCTGGCTTGGAGGAGGCCACTAATCCCCACTCCCTCCCACTGCAGGCCTACTGTTTGTAGAGAAACACAGCGCCTGGCACATTAAGGGCTCCGTAACCATTTGATCAACGAGTGAAAGACTGAATGGAGCCTGGTGCTCAGTTGGCTGTGTGTTGTAGGTGGTGGACGTGAAGGAGCTGTGTGCAGAGGAACACAGACACACATCTGTACATCACAGGATTTAAAATGGTATTTCCTTCCAGGGCCACATGGCAAAGTCTGGATTTTTTTTTTTTGAAGCAAAGAAAGATCCAGTTTCAGTGGGTTGGTTAAATGATTTACTTTGATGTGGCTACTTTGTATACACAGATACACAGCTCGACTCAGGCTGTGTTGTGGAGAAGAAAAGAAGTGAAACTTTAAAGCTACAGGCTGTTTATCTTTGCTGTAAAGAGGAGACCCAGAGTGGGTGATCTTTCATATCTGAGAGCCGGTTAAGTAGTCTTGGAACGTGTAACGGCAGGTCTCAGCTCAGCCAGGAGTGGAGACGGGAACTGTACGGCATATTCCCATGGGGATGTTGCGTGGCGAGCGTGGCAGGAGGGAGAACGTTGCGGTGGGTGCCTGCAGTTCAGCCGAAATGCTTAATCCTCAGTTTGAACTTTTACCTTCGACAACATCTGTTACCTTCCTAAATGCTTTGTGTTGAGTCATTTTCAGGGAAATTGAAAAGATGGGGTCTAGATCCTCATAGAACAGGAGAGAAAACAGCTGCAGGAGCTGAGAAGAAAGCGAGATGGATGGTTTAGCAAGGAGTGAGAGCGTGGCGCGTCCCAGCACTCCAGACATCTTGGAACAACCTTGAGGGTTCCACTTCATATGGGAGACAGTTTTGTTTAAATTTCAAAAGAGAACAGGACCTTAGCCTAAATCCTTGCAGCCCAGTTATAGAGTTACGGAGTGTGGGGGGCATTTGGTTTAGGAAGCACAGTGAAAGCAAACCCGGAGGACACATGGTTGCTTTATTTCAGGACTCAGTGGGAAACCACTGGTGCCAAGGGATATGAATATTTAACATTTTCCCAAGGAAACAGTCAATCTGTTAGTTTTTCCTTCCCCAAATAACAAGACGGAGATGATAAGTAAGTGAAAGACACTGGGGACAATTGAAGGTCACTGGATCCAACCAGCTACGAAAAAGAATGAAGTCAGAAGCATCAGAGGATTGAACGCCGTGTAGACAACACCCTAACAATAACTATAACCGACAACAAGAATCTCCGAACTAAAAACATTTCATTTCCAAAAGCTTCCCAGTAATTAATGAGTAATGAGTAAGAGGAGAGAGTAGGGAATAGGTTTTTTTGTGGGGAAATTATTTTTACCTCAACTTCAAAAATGTTCAATGGGTGTTACTGGACGGACCAGTAAGAGAGTGTAATTCCCTCTCACTGTCCGGTTCTCTACTTCATGGGGTCTCCATGCGGTTACCACGCTGGTCTTCATGTGACTGCAGAGTCCTTCATCCTGCATTGCCTTGATCATCACATCACACGTACTCATTGGGGCTGCGTAATGACTTACTCACCGGTGCAAATGAAGTTAACGGAGGAAGACTGTGGGTTTTCGGCAAACCCCTTACCGAAGCTTCTCATCAATGGACCCACTGATTAGGCTCGTGCCTGGTTAGTGATGTTTCAGTGGACACTCCATAGTTTTCCAACGTATTGTCACTGGAGATTTTACATCTCCTTACTCTTCCCCTCTCGTGTCATGATATTATATAACATCTTTCACCAAAAATCTCAAAGCAGTATTATTGAATAACTCTGAAACCAACAGGAAATAGGTAAATATTCTATCACTGGTTGCGGAAATGGGGAGGTGGATTCTAAGCTCAAACTGAAATCATTACTTACCCAGGCGCCTTCAAACTCTCTCCTTTTGTCTCTGAGTTTTAATATTCTCACCATCTATCCACAGAGCCAAGCGTTATCTCCCCATCTCTATGCCCCCAAGTGCCCTACAGCTCCTCGGTTGCCAGATCCCTTCTGTTTTACTACCTACTATGTCTAGAATTAGCACCTTTTTTCTATCCCCTCCATCCTGGGCAAGCCCTCTTCACGTCCACACTGTTCCCCCTGCCTCTGCTCTTAGCTCCCTCCAGCACAAACTCCAAGTGCCTCAGGCTGCAGCCCCGCACCTCCTTGCCATCGTGTCTGCATGAACGTCCACCCGGCCATCATCCACGCTTTCAACATACATGTTTAGTGAGCCTCTACTATGTGCAAATATACCCGTGGGTGAAAGAACATGGCGGTGAACAAAACGGAGACTGCTGTCTTTACATGTGTGGCTTCTTACACTGATGCATGTTACTTAAACTTTTATGGAGAAGTTTTATAAATTTATGGAGTCAAATGTATTCACTGTTTTCCTTCATGATCTGTGCTGTTTTGTGTGTATTGCTTAAGAAATCTTTCAGTTCTAAACCATCATAAAAATTTCCCATAGCACAATTATGATTAAGAACTCAGGCCTGGAATGCAGCTCCCTGAGTTCAAATCCCGTCTGTGCCACTAAAAGTTGGGCAGTGTGGTTCCCTCTTCTGTGCTTCAGTTTGATCACACGTCCAAGTAACAGTACTTACGAGCATTTAACTCACGGGGTCATTTTGAAGATTAAATGAGCTACTACAATTAAATGCATATAGAATTGTGTCTGAGAAATAGTAAGTTTACATTATCATAGCGATTATTCTATTTGTTCCTTATGATTCTCTCTCTAACCCATCTGAAGTTTATTTCCATTTATGGTGTAAGTTGGGAATTTTATGTTATGTTTCACATGGAAAACCAATTGTTGCCAAATCCTTGTTTATAATCTTTCAATGGTTTTTCTTCCCTCCTAGAATCACAGGACAATTCCTTATCTTAATCTACTCCCCTGTATGGGATCTGGCCCCGCCTGCTTCTCAGATCTCCCTTGTCACCTCTCTCCACCGCTGGAGCATAGCCACCCTAGCCTCCTCTGTGGTCCTGGAACACACCAGCCTCTTCGTCTCCCCAGGGCCTTTGCACTTGCTATTCTCTTCTTGGAATGTTTTCCTCCCCAAGATTTATATGGCTGCTCCATGTGATTCAGGCTCTCCTGGCCCACCCAGTATGAAAGATATTATTCCTCCCCACCCCACACAAACCAAGGCACTCTCTATTTCAATGCCACTTGGTTTACTTTGTTGCATCTTCTCTATTTTACTCATCACACTTATGATCTGAAATTTGTTTTGATAAATCTCTTTTCTTCCCCCATTGGAGGTAAGCTTGCCTGGGACAGAAATCTTGGTCTGTTTTATGTGCTGCTGTATCCTCAGAATCTAGAACAGGGCCCAGGAAACAGTAGGGACTGAATAATTACTTTTCTCCTGTCCCAAACAGGCTTGCTCCTTAGAACGATAATTCTGGTGACAGCACGGAAGGCTGATGGTGGTACCACAGAGATACTGAGGATGGGGCTAGCTGGACAAGGGCAAGAACGGTGGAGAAAGAGGTCCGGAGGCCTGGCAGGCTGACCGCATATTGAGTTATTTATACTCGTGTGAGAAGAGCTAGGTGTACCCGGCTTGGAGCCTTGGTGTCGGCTGTGTTCCAGGCCTGGAATAGTCTCTCTGGCTTCTCCTTTTGGTCTCAGCTTAACTGTAACCTGCTCGCAGAGGCCTTTCTGGACTCCTGCATCTAAAGTGGATCTCCAGCGACTCAGGACGGCCAGCTGAGGTATGGAGATACCGATGCCCTGAGAACTTGAACGTGCCTGTCAGTCACTCCAAGGCAGGCACCAAGGCCAGTGGGGGCTGCGCCCCGATGAGGCCCGAGTTAATTCTTCTTCTATCAGTGTTTTTCAGCACCTGCCACATGGTTAAGTGCTCAGTAAATATTTATGAAATGAATGGTTTTTCTGTGGTTTCTTTTGTTTCCCTGTTAACTTGTCTTTCTACTTTGATGTGGCAGTTATTTATTTTTTTTCATTTGGACCCGAGCATCTAAAGCTGTTTGCTTTGAACGACTTGTCTGGTTTCGAAGGCAGCTCTGCCAGGTTGTGAGGCTGTTTATCTCCGTGTCAGATGTTTCTCTTCCTCCCCCCTCTCCCCCGGCTTGGTGGGCTGGTTCTAACTTGGAGGACCTCCCCACCTTGTGACTCTGCCATCGCTTCAGAGATTCACAGGCACAGAGAGGCTTCTGGTTGGGGAAGAGCTCAAATATACCGTCCTCAGACTTTACAAACACGAGTCCAAGACAGGCTCGTAGGACCACGGATGAGAGACAGCTGTGAGAATTCAAGCCAGATCAAACATGTATTTAGTGCTTGCTGTGTGCAGGAAACGGTGGTGTATGCTATGGGGGGCACTTCAAAGCTAAAGCGTGCCCCAAAGGGCAAATGGGGCAGCTGGGAAAGATACGCTCCAGTCCAGCAGGATCCCATTCTGAGAGGACATTAGGACGGACAGATGGAGAAATCTTGGAGGCAGATGTGATGCCTGGTAGACAGTTGGCTTTGCAGCACCCGTGGTCCAGCCTTGAGATTTTAAGAATCATCTAGGATGACAGCAAATATTCCTTCTGTTCATGAATGGGAGTGGAGAATTCTGAGACCCTAGTTACAGTGAGTCAGACATACTCCAGCCTTTTTTGTTATTCTTAAAAAAACTTCACCAGTCCACCTTTCCACCCCCGTGAACACCATCTGCACCAGGAGCGGTAAGGTCCTGAGTCGTTAAGAAAAAATAGACGCCTAGTGCAGATGCTCAGTACCTCATTGAACCCCCAGGACGAGCTGGTCGGTGGGTTCTACGCTGTCATCCCTCCCTTCTCATGTGCAGACTGGGGCCCAGAGGAGTCCAACAGCTTCCTACAAGTCATCATGGGGATGAGACTCAAACTCAGGCCCTTTTCTGCAGAGTTTGCGACTCCAACCACCACACTCTATCGCCCGGTCATCAGCCACATCCTCCTTCCTGTCACAGTGGTGTGCTGATGGCTGAAATCCCAAGACTCTGGTCATGCACTACAGGCGTCTAAATGAGCATCCTCGACCTTCCTAAACACCAAATGAACTGTAACAAGCTTTTATAGAAAACGGACCTTTATTGCAATTAAAAAAGAACAAAGACAATTTGATAAGTGCCTTTAATTACAATGTACCTGCTATTTACACGTGATTATACTTTTATATACAGCTTGAATAAGGTTCATACATGTAAACTATAAGATATTACAAATGAAAGTCCAGCTTTTTGGGAACATCCACGATAGAAATACTATGGGCAGAAACACACAGAAAACAAATATCCATTTCACTTCCTCAGGTACGATTACCGGATGAACGATCAAGATCTGGCCACAGAAGAGAATTACAAATATGCGTCAAATTGAAACTTATTCTTAACATGACTAACAGTATTGCCATTATTTAAACCTTAAACACAATAATTGGATCATTAAAGACAATATGACTTAAATTTATATAGCACCTTCCTCCCAGGGTTCAAAGCATTTGTATTTACCTGTCTTATCTCATTTGTCCCCATCACATCCCAATGAGGTAGGCAATGGTTGGTATCATTATCCCCATTTTGTCTATGGAGAAACTGAGGCACAAAGAAGTTAAATCATTTGCTCAGGGTCACACAGTAAAGTCAGTGCTGGAACAGGGACCACAGAGCCGTGAGCTCTCATCTCCCAAACCAATGCTTCTTTAGACTAAATTGTCCCCTCTGAGAATTTAATTCAACAGCTCAATTCACTTTTCCAAGAAACAAAAAATGTGCAATTTTTTCTCTCATAAAAATTGTTGAAATACTGATAGGCAAGAAACAAACGCTGTGGGGTGGATGTTAGACTGATGCCACAACTCTTCTAGAAAGAGATTATGGAAGTCTTTTGTTAGCTTTTTTTTTTTTTTTCATCGAGGAGTTTCTTTTCTTGGTTAAAACAAAGTTAGTCTTTAAACAAAATATATTTGAAAGGATGCACCTAGTCACCTACAGATGACAGCATTACTAGCCATATTATGCTATCCACAAACCGGATTTGTTCCTGAGTTTACAAAGGAGAAAATATCTAAACAAGAATTTAAATCCTTGAGATACTCTGTCTCATTTATACACATTTACTGTTTGCTCCCTAAGAGACTCAGAGTGGTAGACAGCGAGTCAGGAAATACATTTTCTGGAGACAGAGAAACGGAAACAGTCGGGGGCAAGGAGTCTGGCCCATGTCACTTAGTTCAAATTTTACTTCTAATCCCTGCTCCCCCCCCCCCCCCCCCACCCCCGCCACCCCAGGAATCAAACACAGAGTTGGTACTCAGGAAAAAAGAAAAAATGTCAAAATCAGAGGCATACAAGACTCTCTCAAACGCTTGTTGGCTTGAACATAAAATTCAGCTTTCCTGACATTTTTCGCACACGTCTTTCGCACACGTCTCCCTAAGGGACCAACTCAGCTAACGGTGCTGCCATTTTCCAGGACATCCGTGGGCGCTCACGCAGCAACCCAGAGGAATTAAGCTTCTACTGGGGCTCCGGGACAAACAAGAGAAGCCTTTATTCAACACATAAATGCAAAAAGAGCAAGCGAATTTCTGCAATGGGTCATGAATATCACGTCAAGTTCATTTATGGGTTTTACATTAAAAATATATAAAAACTCAAAGGAATGCTCAAAATCCTTTACAGGCTCACAGGCTTTTAGTTTTCGTCTCCGGCCAGGGAAGGGCACTGCTGTCGCTCGGGGAAGCCTCTGCTGCCTGAATGGGGAGCTAAAGTTAAAAAAAATTTCTCCTCAAGCTTTAAAAAGGAAAAGGAAAGAGTTTGTTTTAAACTCATGGTTTCCAACTTGCTGAGCTAAAAAACAAACAAAACCAAACCAGACATTATAAGAAGATGGTTCCGAACTGCCATCTCCAGGGGCCGAGACTGGCCTGTTAGCCTTAACTGTCCCCTTAAGGATGTCTAACTGGTGTACGAGGTGGACTTTATACATTTAATGTTTAAAAGAAAATGAGCTGATATCTGTTCTGTTAATTTGGAAAAAAAAATTACACCCCTGAATATCCATTCAGATAATTAACTATGATGACTAAGAGGAAAGTTTAAAAATCAAAAGGAAACACATCCTGGGTCCTCAGGTGCTTAGAAAGGCAGACCTGCAGCCACCGATCCCCACTCCCCTATGTGGGGACCTAAAAGGCCCTTGGTTTCTCATTCCGAATATGAGACAGTTGGCCTGTAAATGGCCAAGTTATCCTCAATATCTGGTACCTCCACAGTTAGATACGTGAACTCTCTGGTTTCCTTGAGACCTGGGACAGTAGGTCAACCCAGTTGTCACAGACATCATTCATAAGCATCATTTTCCGGGGGGAGGGGCTATCATAGCTGCATGGCTGAAAAAGGTTCCACTCAATTTACCTTATGAATGATGAATTCTTACAAGAAAGGGTTTTCTCCCCTCAAAACAATCAGTGTCCTCCTACTCTACAGGTAACTAGTGGTCTGCCATTCCAAGGATTTAGCTTTGCTGGAACTTGAGGAGATGCAAGGCCTTCTCAGTACCTTGTGGGGGACAGTGAGCTCACCCCGTCAGAGCATGGGGCTAATTTTTCCGCATTTGGGAGTTTGGGTCCTCAACAAGAGGTTCTTTGCCACGGCCCTTTGGTGCCAACCATTCTCATGAAAGATCTGGGCAAGAGTGTTTTAGCAGAGCTCGTGACAGACAACACTCAGCATCTGCTTCCCCAGGTGGATCTGTGGCCTTCTCTCCGTGGCCCGTGACGCAGGCAAGTGCGAGCGAGGAGCACTGTCGGCTCACCTCGCATGGTGGGGAGCAGTTCTCTGCGGCGTCCGTGACGCTGAGGATTGTGATGGGATTGAGAAAGACGTGGTGGGACGTGCTGTGGAAAGCAGAAACAGCAGAGCTGGGTGCGGGAGAGGCTTGCGGTGGTGCTCTGCAAAGCGACACAGGGGCATCTGCGCAGGAGGAGCGAAAGCAGGGCTGGAAGAAATAGTGGCCTCATGTCCCCATTCTTTAGACTCACTCCTTTAAAGGACGAGAGTCAGCGAGGCGAAAAATTATAAGATGTTGAAGCCAGTAAGAGATATTTTTGGACTTAAACTTTAAAAATTCCCAATATTGAAAACCAACTTTCTCTCTCTTTTGTGACTTGAACATTTTGTCCATTACAAAGACCTTTGGGGATGAGTGAAAATGCTGCTAAGCGTCATGAATTATTTTTGAGTGTTTTTGAGTATTTTTGAGTAAGTATCCTGAGACTGATCAGGATCGCCTAACAGACAACACGTCACTTTTTTTTGGAAACTATTTTTATGAGGAAAAAAATGCATGAACAATGAAATGCAAATTCCTATCTGTTTAGCTATTTTCATGTTTCCCCTGAAAACATGAGGCATGTTCATACAACACAACTATTTGAAAGGTAACAACATGAAAACATTTTACTGTTGTCAATTTAACATACAGGCATCTGAGGAATGACAATTACCAGCCTTTATAATCCATTATGCAAGGTGACTGAGATAAAAACCAAGCAGAAGACATTTAAAAAAAAATCCATAGTATATAAATGGCGAGCAAAGAAAAATCTAATCTAACTGTATTAAGATAAATGATTACCAAATTGAATGCTTTAAAAAAACTGCCTTCACAACAAAAATTGTATTTCTCGTTTCATCTGACATTAAGAGGAATATGAACTACTATTTCTTAAATAAAATAAGAACCTGGAAAAACAATGAATTACTTTGTAAATATTAGAGAGTGGATGTAAACACAGACTTCAAAATGAGCAGTAGGAAAAACAAAACCCACTTATGAATATTTGTTCTCTTCCCGACCACAATTTTTTAAATTTACTTTGGTAATTCCGGATGAAGACTCTAATTCATCATGGTTTCTGGACTGATCTCTTTAAGTCAAACACTTTCTAAGTGTGTTCGACTTATCTAATGCCGCTGTCAAGAATAATGTATTTAAGAAAGGGTACAACGCAGAGCAAAAAACTACTACTAGAAGGACAAGAAATTTAGAATTCACTGCAAAAAAAGCCATATTTGATATTCTTAGACACATGTTCCTATTTTTCACATCAGTTACTTATTAATACCAACACTACACTTGAACTTTCCCAATTACACAGTACAATAAGCCTGTCAAGATTTCCAGGAAATAGCCATCAGTACCTACTGTGCTTCTAGCTGCCAAAGCTGGGTTGGCTGGGTACCAGAATCAATACTTTCAGAAGAATGGCATCCTCAGATCACACGGACTCAGAGAAACCATCACAAGGAGCACTGAAGAAAATGCCATTGCTCATTTACAACATCCTACTTCAGTCTTGAACGGAAGCTTTCTGACTACAGCCATGTCATCATCTCAGAGCCGCTGGTTTGCACATCACACTACTCCACTGCCTGTCGAGTCTGTGGGAAAACCTCGCGGTTCCCAAAGAGAGTGAAATAAAATGCCACCACGTGACACTGGGCCTCTGCTTCTGCTGCCTGGTGGGGGTCACCTTGCTGTGGCTCCATCTTGGCTCACGTGGCTCTTGTGCTTTTGGACAAATCTCTTCTCGAACACCTATCTGAGAAGGACACCTGGGTACCTTTTCCCCTGTCAGGTTGAAGACGCAGCGAGCCACATGGATAAGAAAACTATTTTAAAATACCACTCTTTTTCAGCTAAGAAAATTATGGACATAATTTAAAAGTATGAATGTATTAATTAGAAAAATTAAATGAGGGCAACTTAAGAAGGTTTTCCTGCAATTACCAAATGAAAACTATTGGAGAACTGTTGCTTCTACTCTGCTTTTATGAAAATAGTCATCACACCAGTAGGATAAACATTCAAAATACGTAATAGGATGGATCCTCATTAATTAAGCACCAGAACAACTTTATAGATATCCACATGTACATATGTATGTGTATATATATCACACATATACATAATATTATATATAGATCTCATATATATAATATTATATATATAGTTTGTTACTGGTTAAAGTAAATGCTCTAATTAGAAAAATGAAAATCAAATATGAGAAATAGATACAGTGACACACTGAGGTTAGATTTTAGTTCTTTGTGTTGACTACCTATTGCTAATTTAGCACTCAATTAGAATTAACTTTTAGATTTTGAGGGCAGATAAATCAGTAATGGGATTTTTTCCCACAAAGGAGAGTGGTACTTTTAAAAGCTTTAATAGACTTGATGTAATTCAGTGCAGGACAGGAAAAAAATATATGTGGCCAACATATTTGCATAAATAACTTTCTTCTAGAATTTAAAATTTCCTCAAACATTTCATATAAAACAGGTTACACTTTCCTGCTGACTATATTTGAGAAATAATACAAGTAGGATAAAAAACTTTTCTAAACTTTCAAAACATCTGAATAAAAACAAAGATCCTACTTTTAGGCAAGATGTTTAGAATTCTGATTTATAAGACAAAAAAGTTTTCTTAGAACTTTACCTTTTTGTATCATTTCACATAATCTAGGTTATTATAATTGAATCATGATATGGATGTCAAAGTTGAATTTTAAAGATACAGTAAATTCTTTTTTCTGATAATTATCTTTCATACATTTAAACTGTGTAGCATTTAGCTCAAGACGAAACTTTTTAAAAGAAGCCACAGGGTTTTGTCCAACTCAAAGATTCCAGCACAGATTTTCAAAGAACGAAGTACATGCGATGACATTTATGAAATGCTGTATGATGAGGTCAAAACAGTGACGATACATCAGCAAACACATTTGAGTAAAGTACCCAATGGTCTAAGGAGCAGAGCCGCCTCCTGGAGTTCACCCCGACTCTCCTGCCCCAGCCCTCCTGGACCATGCTATCACTTACTCTTTCAGGATTTGTCCTGGAGGGCCTTACGGTTCCTTTTAAAGTACACTAATAACACTTTATAGCACAACTTATTCTTAGCATGGGTTCTCAAATCAAGAGAGCTATTTCAGTGCATATTTTATGGCTATATTGCACAGCCTTTATTTCAAAACTTCTGGGGGAAATTCTGATAATGAAATTTCAAGATGATACAACTATTTATAAGGAGCTTCTCTCTCTAGAAATGGTTTTAGACTTCAGAGATCATACTCACTTCCCTGGCAATAAGTAAGACATTAAAAGAAATAGAATAAAACTTCTGAGTAGGCAGGTGCCCATAGAGGACGTTACCGCAGTACGCAGAACGCCAGGTGTGCAACGTGACACAGCTATCACCATGTACTAGAGGAATCCCATGACGTCAAATTCATTAACAGTCAGCAACGAAATCACCAGGCAAAATGGCGCTTATGAAGGATGTGAATTCAGAGAGCGAGGGCCTCCCATTTTCCTGATAAACTTCTCCCTAATTCAAGGGTATTCTAATCAATGATGTTGTGCTTTCTAAGTGTGTTCAACTTGTTCAACTTGAAGCCTTCATGGGAGACACCAGGCTGATTGAAAAATAATGGCGGCCAATCACTTTGACCCAACACAGCTCACCTTACAATTTCAGAAACATGTCACAGAGCAGTCACAACACTGAACCCTGAATGCAAGGGATGGAAAAAACATGCCATTGAGCTGGTCCCTACAAATCACAAATTTCAGGAGGCTTCATTCTGCCGACTGCATTCTTAGTCATAACGAGTGAAAACAGCAAGATTATTCAATCTGAAAAGTCACAGATGTCACAGTGGTATGGAATAATTGCCTCTTATTTTCCTTTATCAGTGTAGGACAAGCTCCCTTTCTGTAGCCTACACCATACAATAGCACTTCAGCCAGGTTCCCTTTAAAATGAAAAGTGAACAGGCTTCCCAATGTTGGCTTTATAAGATCTAAAGAGATGATTAAATTCAGACCAGGCTGAGCTCTTAATCAGAGTTATTTCAGCCACTGATTTTTGTAAAATGGAGGAAAAAAAAATCTCAATAGGCAATTTGCATTTGCAAGCACTGGATTTCAGAATTCATCACTGTTTTCTTTAAAATGTGACTAAACCTTAATGGAATTATAATAGTTTCATGAGGTTAATAATTCAGTCAGCCCTAGTCATATTTTGTTCTTCTTTCCATTTTGACCATTTCAAATACTTTAATATCGCCCACCACAAACCACTGAAAATGATCATTTCTGGTTATTCTACTTATTTCTCCAGTGAGCCAGATGATTTTGACCGGGAGCTCCAAGTACCATTTGAAAAGTTGAGTCTTTAAAAACCTTCAATGTTTTAAACACTTGGTTAGAAAAAAAATTAACAACTACTTGTAAATATCTACTTTATGTGCTTTATGGTGTCTTTTCAAAATGAGAGTATAAATCATTGTACATAAAATCAAAATAGTTAATATACATTTTTTCCGGCATTTTCTAGAAATTAGGTCTTAAACATAAAACATCTTATAAATTTATATAACAAAAATAAATGTTTATATTTTAATTGTAGATAGATTACCTTAGGGTAGCAGTTCACTTATGAAATCCCACACTGGTGGTGTGGCAGCAGAGATGATCAGAAACACACATTCAAGTCCACAGCCCTTCAGAGATGGACGTGATGGCTGCCATCCAAATGTGTGGTCTGTGTGCCAACACAGAGATTAAGGCTCTCTGTTTCGGAGGAATGAGCTCTGGGTTAAAACAAGCATAGAAGTACCACAATAT
Organism: Equus quagga; assembly: GCF_021613505.1. NCBI lineage: Eukaryota > Metazoa > Chordata > Mammalia > Perissodactyla > Equidae > Equus > Equus quagga. Next base: position 76,682,451 of record NC_060282.1, read on the forward strand.
TCATTGAAAATACTGAAAAGGCTCTGAAGAGTTTCAAATACTGGGGAAAAAAAACCTTTTTGGCTAGAAAAATAAAACAAAACATCTAAAAATGACTTCAAGTCCTTTGGGAGAGGCTGCTGACGTGGAGTGCCAAAATCAGAAGGACTGAAGACCTAAGAAACTCAAGGGCCGTCCCCAATCCTATCCAGGGTTCCGATGCCTGGTTGCAGCTCCTTGAAGAGGACTGGCGAGCTGACGGGAACCAGCAACCACAGTTTCTTACCGTCTTGAAACACCTACGTCGACGGCAATGACCAAGCCTTATGGGAGAATTTCCTTGGAATGAACCATTAGGAACTGGAAGATTTCAAAGGGAAAAAAGCCATACGTATTAACATTAGTAGCAGAAAGGGAAGAAAGGAAGAAAATCCTGGCTCTTCGGAATGGCAGTATTTTAGGCAGGTGGAGGTGTGGTTCTTGATGAGTAGATCTCTTCCTTACATCTTGGCTTTCCTCACCAACAGGACGAACCCACTGACAGCTGGGAGCTTTCCAGAGGGCGGGGTGCATGAGGGAGATGTGCTTGGGTGTGCCAGTGCCCCCACCAGGCAGGGGCAACACTTGCGTGCAGGCAGGTGTGTACCGCAGTGTTTCTGAAGCTGGGAAACAGTCACCAAATCTTCAGCTCAGTTGTCTTCAGTTTACTAAAGCAGCATATAAAGTGTAGGCTGATGTCGCTTCTTAGCTTCCACAGAAGAAATGTCCCCAACGGGCTGGTCATGTGATATCTGGAGCTGTCTTCTGCGTTCCTAGAGCCTGGTGATATCTCTGCCCTGCTGTAGGTCGCCAATGCTCTCGTAGTCATTCTCCTTTGGGAAACGACCAGGGTGGCCATTGGGCTCCAGGTTGGCCTTTTCCTCTTCTCTGTTTAGAGTCTGTATTGCTTCGTAGTCAGGTTCAGGCTCCTCGCCGGGTCTCCCCGCCGGTGGAAGCGTACTGATGCTGTTGGGAGTTTTCTCAAAGTCTTTCACAGTAGCATAGAGATCATTGCAGGAAGAGGGCGACCTCTGAGCAGCTCCTTGGATGGAGGTGTACGTGGACTCTGGCGCTTTAAGCAACTGTCCTGATTTATTCCCTGACTGTCCAGGTTTATTTACTGATGAATACATAGCCGAGATCTAGAAAACAAAGGATGAACTGAATAAACAAGCTTCAAGCCCGACTTCTCTCTCTCCCTTTTTAGTGACAAGCTAGATACTTAGCACTATGGGAATGTGTCCTTTTAAGATTTGTTCTTTATTTTTGCTCATTTTTTTCCTGTTTTTGTTCGGATATAAGTGACATATACCATATGTAAGTTTAAGGTGTACAACATGATGATTTGGTACACATATATCTTGTGAAATGATTACCCCACGGTTAGTTAACATGTCCATTATCATAATTATCATTTCTTTGTGATGAGAACATTTAAGATCTACTCTCTTAACTTTCAAGTTTAATAGTACGATATTGTCAATTATGGTCACCATGTTGTACACTAGATTCCAAGAATTTACTCATCTTATTGCTGCCAGTTTATACCTTTTGATCAACATCTCATTTCCCCCACCCCCAGCCCCTGGGAACCACCATTCTACTCTCTATTTCTGTGAGTTCAGCCCTTTTAGATTCCACATAAGTGTGAGAACATACGTCTCTTTCTCTGCCTGACTTACTTAGCACAATGCTCTCAAGGTCCATTCATGTTGTCACAAAAGGCAGGATTTCCTTCTTTTTATGGCTGAATAATATTCCATTGTGTGTATATCTGCATATATGTGTGTGTATATATATACATATATATGTGCATATATGAATCATTTGTCCATATATCTCTCTCACATTTTCTTTATCCATTCATCCATTGATGGACAGCTAGGTTGTTTCCATGTCCTGGCTATTGTGAATAATGCTGCAATGAATATGGGAGTAAAGATCTCTCTTCAAGATAGTGATTTCATTTCCTCCAGATATATACCTAAAAAAGTGGGTTCCTTTTTTTTTCCTGCTTTTTCTCCCCAAATCCCCCAATACATAGTTGTATATTTTAGTTGTGGGTCCTTCTAGTTGTGGTATGTGGGACGCCACCTCAACGTGGCCTAACGAGTGGTGCCATGTCCGTGCCCAGGATCTGAACCAGCGAAACCCTGGGCCGCTGAAGCAGAGCGTGCAAACTTAACCACTCGGCCACGGGGCTGCCCCCGGGTTCTTTATTATCTATATGAATCCTGGAGTACATTAGTAAAGAATAATTATATATATTATCTCCAACTTTGTAAGTAGACCAGTCATATTAGCAGAATTCCATGAAAGGTTCTCTCCAGGTCTGCTGAGGGGAATGGGGAGAGCAGGTGAGAGGGCAGCTTGAGAGGCCCCCAGGACCCGCCCACAGCATCATGTCTTATTTTGTTTCAATCTCAGAATGACATTTCACCTGAAAAGGGGCTCTGCTCTACTGCTTTATCAAAAAGGGAAGAAAACATGTATGAGATGAAATGATTCTCAAAATGTGGGCTTCGAACCAGCAGCAGCAGGATCTAGGAATTTATTAGAAAGGCAAATTCTCGGGCCTGCCCCAGAACCGCTGAATCAGAAACTCGGGGCCGGGGCCCTGCACTCTGCAGCTTCTGACATCCACCTCAGGGCGAGGACCACTGAATTAGACTGATCCACTCTTCCTGCATCACAGTGGTCTCAAGAGTAGTTCCTGGATCCTAGTTGGCAGTAAACATATATGTGTAAAAGCATCATTTTCCATTAATGCTTGACTTCATTGCATACTATTGGTCAAAAAGACATTTACAGAATGGGCTAAGTTTTCTTCAGTGGGAAAATTCAGTCTTATTTGCAAGCAGGAAACTCAGCAATGAAATTAGGAGACAATCAACTTACGCTCTTCCTACGCACACCTATTTTCCACGCACACCTGCTGAGTGTCCCTAATAGATAACGTATCATCTCTAATGTCAAGAGGGATGAATTTTCTTTGGTAATGGAGATTAAATCTACTGATTAAGAGATTCTTTGGGGCTATTATTTTATTGTTAGAAATCATGGTTGGAAATTAGTAAAAATAGCCTTCATTACTTGTACTTATCTTGGCCACAGTGATCGATTCATTCAAACACCCGGGAAATAAATGAACATGCTTCCTGACAGATGCTTGGTTTTCAAGTGCAGAGGGAGATTTTCCTGCTTTCCCGGCTCCCACATACTGTGGACGAAGTTTCCAGCTGGCCTCAGAAGCTTCTTAAGACAGGCCTCTACATGGAAACTGGCCGTCTGCACGAGAACTTTTCACTATGGTGGCTCCATTTTGCCAGGCCTCGACAAGCCAAAGGCTCAGAGTCAGGGAAATAATCTTTAGGAAACTCTTGCCATGTTGCTCTGACCTTTCTAAAGAATATTGAATTAACATTCTAACCTTCGAGGTTTTAGTGGAAAAATTACTCTTAAAGTGAAGAATTATAATTATTTGAATTTAGGAAGAATGAGGAAATCTGCTTTTGATAGTGAAGTGTGAATATATGGAACTTATTACCCCAACGGTGGTCCAAGCCAAAAATGTGGACAGATTATAAAGGGGTAAATCATGGAGGTCACTGACAAAGGAAACCAGCATTCTAGATATCGATGCCTCTCCTTCAAGGGCAACTTCAAGGACAAACACATTTCCCTAGATTATAATAATGAGAATTGGCCCCTCACCAGTTTCTGTTTCTCTCCTCAACTTTCTTCCCCATGGCCTCTGCCAGTAACGGCCCCCCACTTTTTGTAAGTACTGGGGTCTTCTTGGCCTTTATACTATTTTTTGAACTACAGGCTCTTTCATTAACTTGCAAGTTAATATTGTCTGGGCATGAACCTAATGTGCAGAGGGTGTCATTGTAAATCTTAGCTCCAATCCAAGTTTCTCAAGACTTCTGAGATTCCTTCTGAATATCTGCCTTCTACAGCTATCACTCTTATTTTGTATACAGCTTTCTCTTCAAGCCCCTTTGCCATTTAGCTTTTCAATTTTTCTCTTTAAAATCTTTCATCTTCATTATTTGGTCTGTACATCATTATTACGTTCTCATAAATTATTTTCTTCCTTTTTTCTACTTTTCTTTTTATAATCAACCCTTTCCCCATCACTCTGTCAATGTGGGGTCAGAGTCCTTAGAACTCAGGTCTCCGTCTCAGTTTCGACTGTCTAACCTCTACTACATGAATACAAAAATAAATGATTTCCATGTTTCTTTTTCCCAAATCTTCTTCCTAAAATGGATATATGTGAATCATGGTTCTTTATTCTATGTAAAAAATTCATCAGTATAACTAGGTCCAATTTTCAAAAACCACAAATGTATGATTAAGAAGAAAAGGAATTCAAAATTGTACATAGTCTTGATTTATTTTAAAGGATTAGTTTTCAGGTCTCTTATCTATCTTACTTTCTTGTCCCGGATGGGAAGGCTCTGGTACGGTGTGGAACACAGACTAGAGGAGGTCAAAGGAGCTGCCCCAGGCCCCAGGGTGCGGTCACTGCCACAGTCTAGTGAGGGGCGGCCACATTGGAGACAGGAGGGGTGCGTGCAAGAGAGCATTTGGAGGTGGACTTGAGGGGCCTTGGCTGCTGACTGGGTCTAAGGACAGTGAGGAAAATGGGGTGTCAAGGATGACCCCCAGCATTTTGGCTTGTGCAACCAGGCAGATAGACAGTAGGTCCATTTCCTGGGGTAGGAAACAGACGGGCTAGGAAACATCCCCTAAGAAAAGCCCTTCTGCTCCTGGAACTTTCAATGTGGGATTGTGGTCTCTCTTCATATTTTAATAGTCTACTCAGAGTTCTCTATAGGAGGAGCTGTACCTGCATGTGTACATTGTTTCTGCGCATGTACAAAATTCACTATGCTAGGAATTCCAGACAGAAGCTATAAGCAGCTGGACAAATTAAGGTGCACAGCTCTCTGTCTGAGCCTCGCTTGACACAATAACATATACACTGGCTTTCACCATCGTAATGCTTCACTGAAAGTTTAGCCAGTGAACTTTTAGCCCTGGTGCTTGGGAGAATATTCAATCCTTTCTTGTTGGCTGCTACGTCTGGCCAGAGCTCGAGCCTGGAATTGTTCTTCCTGGAGTTACCTGCTCTCTGCCTCCCAAATCCCTCACTGAGACCTTCTCCCTCTGTCTCCCAGATGGGATCAACTTCTCGACACACACCTGTTCCAATTTCCTGTATTTTCCAACCCCCTCTGAGTTTCCTTCTAACATGGACTTCCTGACTGCTGACTACAGCTCCTGTCCTTAATTCCTCTTTCCCATTGCTATCTTCTCCCCGCTCCTTTCTATTCTTTCTGATCCTTCTTTCCTACTTAGTTTCCTTTTCTTGGCTGACCTGTCTCCCTTCTTGTCTCACCATCTGCTGGTCACCCTCTGAGCCATTATAAAGCCAACATCTCCAGCTCTGCTCTCTAAACTTATGTTGAAGAGAGTCCTTCAGCTTTTACAGACAAAGGGCAACATGACTGTGCGTTTATTCCAGGAGAGAAGGTCTGTTCTTTATGACAGGGGCTTTCTGGTTATTTACAAAGCAACAAAACTTACCTCTTCTTCTGTGAGAGTGGGGTCTTCTTCCCGGGACTTGTACGACAAGCAGCTAAATCTCTGTTAGAACAAACACAAACCAAGGGAGAGTAGTTGAAGTCAATAAGCCAACCCAAAGAATCCTTTCTTTTGCACGTTTGGATTATTTAGACTATTGTTTCAATTCCTAATTGTCACTGAAGGATTGATTATCAATCAAGGAATGATAATAGAAAAAAATGATGTTTCTTTATCAAATGCCCGAAATTTAAATTTCTACAGTTTGCATGAGTCATCAGGAAGATTCTTAAGTCATCTAGAGACTTTTCACAGCTAACGGAGAAATCAGCTCACATTCTGTGGTTTGCTCCCTGTGGAATACCCAAACTTAAGCGTTACAGGCTATTGTTTAGAAATTGTCACAAAATAAAACCTCTTATTTGATTTATATAAAGGTATATATATAATCAGACACAACCAGAGGCACCCATGAGTCGGTTCCCTCCATGCGTGTTCCTGTGCTTTGATTTCTGGGATGCTGGCAGGGAATATACCTCCACGCTGCAGAGGGAGCAACAAGCAGAAGAGGCTAAATGTGTGACAAAGTGTCTAGTCTCTCTATTTAATTCTTGGTCTTCAAAATGAAGGAAATAACACTTGGCCCCAATTAGACATGACGTCAACACTGGAAAGAATCCAAGTAAGGTGCCAAGAGGGAAATCTTTTGTCAACATGAGTTTTCAGTATTTTATTACTTGGAGGGGGAAAAAAGTCAAATGCAGCTAACACTAAAACAGCTTTCATCGTTCAACGACCTTGAAAGTGTTTGGAGATATTTCCCAGAACAATGAGCAATAAAAGCCCCAGGATTAGCTAGATTCCCACGCGTGTGAAAAGCACATGAAACAAACACGCTGGAGCCCACCTTGCTGGTTTCACCAGTCCCGTCCATGGCTCCTTCTTCTCCTGCCTTTTTCTCTTCCTTCTGAAGGTTTTCATTTTCATCCAGGAGTTTGACAGGTACAGGCGGTGGGGCCTCCTCTTCTGGATCACATGCATTTCCAAGAATACTCTCTGCATTCACACTCTGTCGACACTTCTTGTTTCTGTCCACCGAGGCGTATTCAGCAAAGTCCGCTTTGCCATCGATCTGGGGCCCTGGAAGCTCTTTCAAAGCGGAAGTTGACTTGGACCTGCTGCTGTGGCCTTTACCCGGGTTTGCGGCGGCGGCCACCTCCTTAATTTCTTTCACTGTTTCATACAAACAGTCCTCCACCATGTTTTCTTGGGAGGAACTATCCTTGAGCACTTCATACGGTCCTTCCATCCCGAGAGCCTGGTCCCCATCCACACCTCTCTCATTGAGCATCGTGTCCACCGCGCTATCCGGAGGAATTCTGGGCAGTTCCCGGCTCTGATGACATTTTGGCTTGCCTGTGCTGTCCTGGGAGTCCAAGAGATCCGAAGCCGAGGTCTGGACTTCCTCGTAATGTTGCATGCAGGTCAAAGTACTGTCTTCTGAAAGAACTAACGTGGCAGAAGCATTAAAAGTGGAGAAAGACCATTCCTTAAATAACTATTCGTGAATCAGATCATGAAAAGTGAGGTTAAGTCAAGGTGCTTGCTTTTTATTCGACTCTCACCTGCACATTATAGATGTGATGACTGCTAGCTGATATTATTTCAATCACAGCTTAGGCTAAAGCCACGCATTACATCTTTCCAACACAATATTTCATACACTGTCTTGGCTATATCTGGTTCACTGCTTGTTGTTACTCTCGAGGGGACTCCTGTAGGCAGAGGATCCAACTTGACCAGGGCATGAAAGCAACATTCCATGGGGCCAAACTGGGGGGGACTGGGCCCCAAAAAGGGGGGCATGTGTGCTGGCCACTCTCCCCGACTCTACCAGCCTCCTCCAGTTTGGAGGGATGGTGGGTAGCCAACCCTTTCACAGGTCACTTTTGTTGGGCAGACGTGATAGAAGCAATGGGGCAAAAGTGTACCCTAAGGCCGTTATCCCATAGGGACCGCACGCCCCATGCCTCTTTAAGGTCTTCCTTCCATCTTTCTGCCCCACCCTAACGTTTCTACTCAAATTAGAAAATTCCAAGGGGAAATTCTTGGATCACCACAGAAATGTCACCACATGGAGCTGCTCAGTCATGCCTTACCAAATGTTTTTTCAGGAACTACTACATGCCAGGGATAGTTGAGGTGCTGGAGACACAGCATGCAACCAGGGTCCTGTCCTTCCGGTACTGACACTGTAGTGAGCAAGTTACTAAATTACCGTGTCTCCACTACATAAAGAATATATAATATATACACTATACTATAGATTGCTTATATATAAGTATAAAAAGCATAAGTATACATAAGTGTAAATATATACTTAAACATATATTTATACTGATATCTTCATATATATTTATCGTATATACTCTTTATATAATGTATATTTCTTACATATTAAATATAATCTTTATATATATGTGCATGTGGGTATTTATAACTTATGACCTTTTAACCCACTTGCTTTTACTGACCATTCTGGGATTCTCTGAGACCCCTGGAGCCCAGAACAGTGTCTACCACACGGTGGGCACCACTGTGTTTTTGCTTGAAAAACTAAATGAGTGAATGAATAATAAAGTGCTCACCTCTTGTCCTGCCCCGCTATAAAGGCTGTTGCTCTTTGCGGGGATTAGAAATAGCATCCCTAAGGAGTAACTGGGGAACGTGACAAGGAAGCCCTGAACCCTCTGAACCTAATAGCATCACCCGCATGTGTTCTAGATACTTGAATTGCAGGACGAGGTCAACTTTTGCCCTGTGGTTCCAGACGTCTGAGGCACGGAGGACAGAGAACCGGCCCTGGAGCGTGAAGACTCTGGTGTCAATACTGACTGTCCCACAGGTTCCTTGTCAGCAAATAGGGTAACAGGACCATCTCCCACCTCAGGGAAAAGTGCTCTGGAAACTGGAAGTGCGGCTAGGACTTTCCTCAGCGAGAGCATCCTCGGCATGAAACGGGCAGTGTGCAGAGCGACGCCTATCGAGGGTGTGCCAGGGACTCAGACTGCCGCCTTCACATTACCGACCCTCTGCATGCTGACCGTATGATCTCAGGCAGATTATACCCTCCCTACAGCAGGCACACAAGGCCCCCCAAAGACGTCCACAGCCTATCCCTGGAACCTGTGAGGAGGCTTTGTTACAGGGCAATGGGGGAATGAAGGCTACAGATGGAGCTATCAGCTGACCTTCAGCTGAGGGGAATAACCTGGCTTATCCAGGTGAGTCCAGTGTAACTATGAGGGTCCTTAAAGGGAAAGGGGGGCAGGAGAGTCGGAGAGGGACCTGAAGACGGAGGGGAAGGCCAGCAGTCAAGGACGGCAGGTGGCTGCTCGACGCTGAAGCAGGCAAGGAAGTCAGTTCTCCCCGAGAGCCTTGGGGAAGAAAGCAGCCCCACTGATCCTGTGATTTTAGCCCAGGGAGACCTCTTCAGACCCTGACCTCCAGAGCGGGAGATTAAGAAAACCGAGGTTGTGGTGATTTGTTGCAGTGGCAACGGGCTGCAGTTGCCTCACCTCCTATAAATCGTGGATAGTGATGATACCTGTCTTACAGGGTAGTAATGATTCCTCTCTTACAGGGAAGCAATGATACCTATCTTACAGGGTAGTAATGATTCCTATCTTACAAGGTAGTAATAATACTTATCTTACAGGGTAGCAATGATTTGTATCTTACAGGGTAGTTATGATTCCTATATTACAGGACAGCAATGATATCTATCTTACAGGATAGCAATAATACCTATCTTACAGGATAGTAATGATTCCTATCTTACAGGGTAGTAATGATTCCTATCTTACAGGGTAGTAATGATTCCTATCTTATAGGGTAGTAATGATTCCTATCTTACAGGGCAGTAATAATACTCATTCGACAGGATAGCAATGATACCTATTTTACGCGATAGTAATAATACCTATCTTACAGGATAGTAATAATACCTATCTTACAGGGCAGTAATAATATCTATCTTACAGGATAGCAATAATACCTATCTTACAGGGTAGTAATGATATCTGTCTTACAGGATAGCAATGATACCTATCTTACACAGTAGCAATGATACCTCTCTTACACAGTAGCAATGATAATTACCTACTGGGTACCAAGGACTCCTATAGTACAGGGTACTAATAGTATTACTATTAATAATCGTAATTTTATAGGGTAGTCATTAGCATAAACGAGTTAGTACACACACAAATCTTAGAACAATGGCAAACAGAAGCCAATTAACAAATACTAGCTTTTCATCCAAATGAGATCAATTTTGCCAAAACTGGTAGTAATACTAAAAGTGAGCAAGAACACATTTCCTACTTTTTGAGCTACATGGTTTGAAACCTAGTCCTTTCTTAGCTGTGAGGCCTGCGTGGAAAGCTGGTGTTTGCAGAACTTACTGTCACCATTGGTGAGAGCCCCGTTCTGTTCGCTGCTGGCGAGCGCATCCGTGGCCAGGCTAGTAACTGAGCGGCTGAACATCTCCTTGTCCGAAGGCTGCCAAAACAAATGCACGGCACTAAGAATAAGCCTGCAGAGCAGAGGGAACTGTCCACAGCTTTCTCGAAAGATTAAAACAGCAACAACCAAAACCTGAATCCACGACTTAAATTTAAATTGAGTGAAGGTAAATCAAACCGAGTTCCTCAGTTGTCCTAGCCACATTTCAAGCACGCCACAGCCACATGTGGCCAGTGGTTACCGCATCAGGGAGTTGAGATACAAAACACTTCCATCGTGGTGGACAGTCCTACTGGACAGGACTGGCCTAGGGTCTCAAGGGCACTGGGGATCTTTCGAGGCCACCTGCAGAGGTTCCCACCTGATGATCACAAATGGGCTACAGGGAGGTCGTGGGGTATCAGTCCCCTGAGCTCCAGGAGGAGGGGACCGGGAGCCCAGTGCTGTGCAAAACTGACTCTAGCAGCAGCAGCCTTCTTGGACCACAGGTGCTGCAAAAGGTTATTCTTTCTAAAGGTGTGCCACGCCATGAAAACAGGGGGAAGCACCAGCCTTTGTCATCTGAAGGGAAGACACTTACATCAGGTCAAAGATAGTGGTAGAAGTCAATAACATTATCTATTTCACAACCAGCCAAGTCTCTGCTTCAAGGTTCACAAACAGTCATCAGCTAAAAAGTAGATTTGCAAAGACTCCTTATTCTCACAAACACATTTGGGACCCTTGGAGGGAAGAGTGGCATTGACTGTTTCTTTTCTACTGGGCTGGCGTCTGTAGATATTACCTGGAATAATACACCAGGCTGAGCTATAGCTAGGAGTCGTCAGAAAGTAAGCTGGTAGTTCATGGATTTCTTTAAGTACCTGACTGGTCCCACGTAGCAGCCTGAATCATTGCTCATATGACCGGCTCCCCCACCCTTCTCATGAATGCATGGCCTGCGTGGCTCAGGAGGCCACACCCAGACTCAGCTCCAGGACCCCCCTCTATACTCTTCTAGCATCGCTGTGGGGCTCAGGCAGGACCTGGATGAGGCTGTCCTGGGACTGTGAGGGGGGACCCATCCCTGGCTGCTGGCCCCATGAGAGACTGAGGGCCGTGGAAAAGCCGGCAAGGCCAGGCTATCCCTAGGCTGTTGGGGGTCCCAGGCTCTGGTGAGCTTAAGGACCAGCTGTTACGGTTGAACTATGGCCTCCCCAAATTCCTCTTGAACCCCTAAGCCCTCATACCTTAGAATGTGACCTTATTTGGAAACAGGGCCGATGCAGGTGAAACTAGTTAAGATGAGGTCATACTAGAGTCCTTACAAAAAGGGGAAACGTGGACAGAGACAGACACCCACATGGAGGGATGACCACATGAAGAGACTCGGGGAGAACACCACATGACCATGAAGGCAGAGATCTGCAAACCAAGGAACGCCCCCGACTGCCAGCCAGCAGGCCGCCCGAAGCCGGAAGGGAGGCCGGAACAGGCTGACCACAGAGCCCTCGGAAGGAACCAACCCTCAGACACCCCGATCTTGGATTTCTAGAACCGAGAGACAATAAATCTGTAATCTAAGCCGCTCAGTCTGTGGTCCTTTGTTATGACAGCACTAGCAAACCGATATACTGGCTGGAGCTGGGCCGAGGCAAAGAAGAAACATCCCTGCCGTAGGTCGGAGCTATCGAAGGATGCTTTTGGTAGCTGCACAACTGCATCCGTTTCAGGGACTCTCCCAAGAACCTGGCCACCTGCACAGGCCTCTAGTCACAGTGAACATTCACGGCAGGAGGAGGACACAGCCCAGGCGGCCAGCGAGCTCCGGCTGAGTTCTTTCCCTCCGTGTCCTTCAGGTTGTGAGCATGTGGGAACATGCTCAGATAAGTGGCCGATATTTTAAAACACAGACACACACACACAGGCTCACCACGTTCATCAGGTTCTCGTGGTCCCCGCTGTGCTGTCTCGGCTTCTTTTCTCTGAAATGGCAGATAAAACATCACTGCAATATCCAACATGCCATCTAAAATTAAACACATAGCCCATTTCCTATCCTAATTTTTATCACCACTTAAATCTCTTTTAAGGACCAAGTTTATTTTGCCAAGGAAGCAGAAGCCGGCCCGTTACTGGCAGGCAGTAGGGTCTGAGGCGGAGTCATAGGATGGGACGGTCTCCTCTCCTGTTCTCTCCTTCCTCCAGGAGTAGCAAATACACGTTCCCAGCAAGAGGACCGAGGCAGGTCCCTGAGTTGAAACTGTTCTAGAATACTGGAATGAATTATCGAATTATGCTTTTTTTTTTTTTTTAAAGGAAATCTAGACAATTCTCATCTAATTTTTCTTAATTCAGAGTCTTTCCAAAGTCACACGCTGCAACAGGATTGAGAAAATAATCCAGGAAAACACAAATTCTGGCACGTCAGGAAGGGCACATGCTCTCAGGATGAGTCATATGTACTTCCAGTCTATGGAAAAGTCCGTCAAGTAAAAATAGAATTTATTTTTACTCAGGACAGGCTAAAGAAAGCCATGAGTCCCAGAGAAGTTTGCCATCTCTGGATAAGGCAACAGTGACACCTAGTGGGAACATGAACAATTACAGAGGCAGGCCCTCCCAGGCCCAGCGAGCAAAGCTGCGCTCGCTTCTGTTTCTTCATCTTCCCGATGACTCTGTCCTCGCCGGAGAGGCCTGGGACCAAACCGGGCAGAGGTTAGTTCAGAGTGGCCGGCTGTTCCCCTCTTGACAGCGACTTTAGGGGAGGAAGACCTATCCAGACTTTTAAACGACACTTGTTGAGCGTCTTCCGAGGTTACTGAGGGGAGAGTCTGGCAGAGGGCTTGCCAGTCTCACCCGCCCCCGGGAGCAAGCAGTCCACCAGGATTGTAACACATCTGAACATCTTAAAAATTACTCCTAGTTAGAAAGAACTTTGCTTCCCTCTGAGCACAGAGCTCTTTTTTGAGGAGTACAGACATTTTACATGAGGGAGGGATAGGAGGAGAGAAGGGAGGGAGGAAGAGAGAGAGGGAGGGGGGAGTATAATTAAAAAAAAAAAAGACAAGACAATTATTTCACATAATGCATGTCTTTCTTGTAGGAAAACTAATCTGTTTCTTAAACCGCAGTTCTAGATTACAAATCTGTAATGAAGTGAGCCCTCCAAAGCCACATGACAGTAAAAATTCTCAGTAACCCTCAAGTGGCAACAAAAAGAATTTCTCTAATGCACACCATACTTAGATTTCCAAGTGTCCACAGATGGAAAAAGACAATATAAATCTTGACAAAGACGTGCTCAAAAGAACAGCAAGAATTTCATTCTGGGAAGTTTCTCATACAAGGGTTCTTCCAGCTGCTTCCCAGCAAAATCAAACGTAGATTTTGATTCAGCTAATAAAAAGTGTCCTGGGATGCTTTGCAGCAGACAAGTAAATTAATCTTAATCTCAACACATAAGTTTCTGTGAATGTCTATACAATGGGATTCCATTTATAGCAGGCTTTCAATATAAAGCGTCTTCTGGGTACAGGGAACGAGTTATTTGAAGGTTCCAGTAGCTACCCATTGCTCTCACCTGTCACAGCTGGAGCACAGAAAGATGAGGAAGGCGATGAGGAAGAAAGTGGCAACGGCCGCCAAACTCCCCCACAGGACGATCTGCATTTGTCCCTCGCTCAGCATGCTCCCGGAGGGTCCCATGGCGGGAGCAGTAAGTGGCACAAGCTGGTGGAATAAGTCAGTCCTTCAATGCTGGCGACATGGGAACAGAGCGCTGTGTCCTCCTGCAGAGAGACCACCGTGTTTTGAAATGACTTCTCGTGTGACGTGCCAGAATCCTGTAATGAGTTCACACTGGGAGGAAGGTCTCTGAGCAAAGTCAGGAGCTGTGTGCAGGGGGCACTGTGCCCAGCGTTTGAGGCAACCGATGTCTTGTTATTTGCATATGACTGGGGATAGATCCTCAGTCATCAAATAAAGTCAGATTCCAAGTACTGCACTGCAAACAAATGCTTATTTGGAGTCTTTTTTGCCAGAACAGTCTAAAGCATTTACTACAGCTTTCACAAACGTGCGGTTCACATTTTCCCCACCTGTCTCCCTAGCTCCCCAAACCTGCTTTTCTTCCAGAAGGTTTAAGGTCAATGCACCTAAGGAAATAGAATGTCTTTATATTCACCTTCCTAACCCGTTATCTGTTCTGAGTCTGTAACTGTTTATTCTCAGGGCAGGCTTTCACTAAGCTCCTGCGAGCACTCCGTAAGCACGTTTTCAAATCAATGGATGATGTACGTCCTAAGAATACGTCACCAGCAGTACATAAGACCTGTAAATAAACAAGTACCAATTACGCATTAAGAGGTGTCCCTACTACATTTCAGTACCTGGCATATGCCTGGGACTCTGCTAAAGGCTTTCCTTATTTCATTGCTGCCACCAACCTGTGAAGAAGGCACTGCTAATCCCCACCCATTTTCAAGACAAGGACTCTGAATGGCAGGAATATTGAGTAACCCCCACCCACACCCCCACCCCCACCTCACCCTGCAGGTGTCACAGCTGCTAAGCAGCTCTTGGCCCCTAGAGGGCGCTCCTTCCCCTGGGGGCTGCTGCTTCCTGTTTCAGCTACAACGCTTCTATGTGAAAATGGTCAGATCAGTTTTGTGAAATATGCTGAGTTACAGATTTTGAAAAAGAAGAGTAATATATCAAATTCACAATGATCTCTCATCAGAGAGGCCTTGTTTCAAGAACATTTGCTTCGCTCAACTCCAGAACAGACCATTAAGTTGGAACAGCCTTTAACTTAATCTCGTTTCATGAAGAAAGTAATTTTTTTGTCTTAGGATAATGAATCAGAACTTAAAATTTTTTTTTCTTGAAGAAGACTGTCGATGTTGACATTTTCATTTGCGTCACTGAAAGAGCCGTAACTGGACTCAAGCCATCACTGAGTGTTCACGTCAAGCCAGCGCCTGGGTGGCTGGTGGCCAACAGGGCACTGTGTTCGACTGGACCAAATTTTCTCCAGGTGAAACACATCACATTTATTTGAATATTTAAGGCTGAAGAATAAGAAAAAGCTGGAGAAAAGGAAACATTATCTACAATGTATGCAGAAGGAATTCCAGGAGCTGAAGTCACCTGTTTTCCTGAGCTCCTGGAATCAACAGGAACACTTCCTAATGCTCTGTAAACATAGGAACGTACAACTTCCTGTGTACTCTAGAACTTCCTTCTCCCTGTGTTGGTTATATATTACGCCTGCAAACACTCAATGCATGCAGTAATGGACGGTCAAATGGCTTTAGCACTGAATGACAATCACCATCACTTCTATGCTTTGTTGAGGCAACACATAATTCACTTTAAACTCACACTACAAATTGGCACCACAATAGGTTATTAAAATACATCCAAGCAAGCACATGAATCATGGTGACCTATGAATGTATACGAAACACATTTTTATTTACAAGTCCAAAGCAGAATCCATTTTTGGAAATACAAACAAAAGATATCTATGGTACAGGCGCCTGCTGGTTCCTTCATTCACTCACTCATTCATCTACAGATTTAGTCAACGTCTATTTATAAAGGGCTAAGTTCTTAGAAAATACTTTGCTGTGAATTATTCAAAAGCCAGATATCCATCCAGCAAGCTAGCGTGGGCTGTCGCTCCCTCTCCACTTCTGTATAAGTTTTTCTTCTCCTTCTCTCTCTCAACAGGGGGGAGGTCGATGGAATACAATGAAATATGTGGGGTGCCTGGCCTCCCAGAGCACTGGAGGGAGAAAGAGGATGAAAGCAGATTATCACAAGCTACTGGATAAAGGATGTAACACAGAGAAGATGTGTCAAAAGTCCTGGCTCACTCCCCTTCACTAGAACTGCTGAAAAGCTGCTGGAAGAACTCCTTTCCCAAGAGTTCTCATGGTGGATGAAGATCTCACACTGAAAACAGGGATCATGTGGTACACGTTTCTGACTCACATACACTGTGATCCCTTAGGACACAGGCTCCAGCAGCTTGTCAGCTTCCTCCCCTCAGAAGCCTCTAAGTGCAACTCTACAGGGGGACCAGAAGCAATACGATCACTGGGGGCGAGGGCTGGGCAGCAGGGGCAGAGACCACTTACTAAATCCTGCAGGGGGCACGGGTCGACCTACACATGAACTTTGACCCTCAGGGCAGACCTCCTGGGTGGGACTATTCCCATTTTAGAGAAGTGCTGCACCCCTGTCTGTTACTCTTCTCTCCGGGTCTCTTTCTTTTGCTGGACTTCTGTTTCCATAACTCTCTTCACAATTCCTTCTCTGGTTATCCCCTTCTTAAATTCCAGAGGCTCAACTACAATTGAGACAGGACTGGCCTCCCCACTTGTGTGTAGATGGACTGCCCCCTTCCCATGCGTGTAGAGGGACTGTCCTCCCCGAAGTGTGTAGATAGACTGCCCTCCACCATGTGTGTAGATAGATGGCCCCCTCCCCTATGTGTATAGATGGACGGCCCTCCCCCAAGTGTGTAGATGGACTGTCCCTTCCCCCATGTGTGTAGATGGACCGTGCCTCTCCCCACGTATCTAGATGGACTCCTCGCCCGTGTGCACAGATGGACCGCATCCCCCATGTGTGTAGATGGACCGTGCCTCCCCCAACGTATCTAGATGGACTCCTCGCCCGTGTGCACAGATGGACCACATCCCGCATGTGTGTAGATGGACCGTGCCTCTCCCCACGTATCTAGATGGACCGCATCCCCCGTGTGCGTAGATGGACCGCATCCCCCGT